>NW_020954567.1:20303539-20424865 GCF_900497805.2 Vombatus ursinus
CATTTGTTTTTAAAACTTTAGGTTCCAAATTTTCTCCCTCCCTCCCTCCCCACCTACCCTCATTGAGAAGGCAAGCAACTCGATATAGGTTATACGTGTGTAGTCATGCAAAACACTTCCATAGTAGTCATGCTGTGGAAAACTAACTATATTTCCCTTCATCCTGACCCGCCTCCAATTTATTCTGTTCTTTCTTTTGACCTTGTCCCTCCTCAGAAGTGTTTGCTTCTGATTACCCCTTCCCCAATTTGCCTTCCCCTCTATAATCCACCTACTCTCTTATCCCCTTCCCCCCTATTTTCCTGTAGGGTAAGATAGCTTTGCATACCCAATTAAATGTGTATGTTCTTCCCTCTTTAAGCCAGATCTGATGAGAATAAGATTCCCTCGTTTCTTCTCACCTTCCCCCACTTCCCCTCCATTATAAAAGCTTTTTCTTGTCTGTTTTATGTGAGATAATTTACCCCATTCTACCTCTCCCTTTTTTCTTCTCCCAGAATAATCCTCTCTCACCCCTTAATTTTATTCTCCAGATATCATCCATTCATCTTGAACTCACCCTGTGCCCTCTATCTATCAATCTATACAAACATATAATTTTTTTCCTCTCCATCTACCCTAATACTGACAAAGATCTCATGAGTTACAAATATCATCTTTCCATGTAGGAATGTAAACAGTTCAACCTTAATAAGTCCCTTATGATTTCTCTTTCCTGTTTACCTCTTCGTGCTTCTCTTGAGAATTATATTTGAAAGTCATATTTTCTATTCAGCTCTAGTCTTTTCATCAAGAATGCTTGAAAGTTCTCTATTTCACTGAATGCCATTTTTTTCTCCTGAAGGATTGTACTCAGTTTTTTCTCTCTCTCTCTTTTTTTTCTTTTTTCTTTTTCTTTTTTTTTTTTTGGTGAGGCAATCGGGGTTAAGTGACTTATCCAGGGTCACACAGCTAGTAAGTAGTAAGTGTCAAGTGTCTGAGGTTGGATTTGAACTCAGGTCCTACTGACTCCAAAGCTGGAGCTCTATCAGACACTGCCATCTAGCTGCCCCAGTTTGCCTCAGTTTGCTGGGTAGGTGATTCTTGACTGTAATCCTATCTCTTTTGCCCTCTAGAATATCATATTCTAAGCCCTGTGGTCCCTTAATGTAGAAGCTGCTAAATCCTGGGTTATCCTGATTGTGTTTCCACAATACTTGAATTGTTTCTTTCTGGCTGCTTGCAATATTTTCTCCTTGATCTGGGAACTCTGGAATTTGGCTACAATATTCCTTGGGGTTTTCTTTGGGGATCTCTTTCAGGAGGTGGGTGATTGGTGGATTCTTTCCATTTCTATTTTACCCTCTGGTTCTAGAATATCAGGGCAGTTTTCCTTGATAATTTCTTGAAAGATGTTGTATAGGCTCTTTTTTATGATCGTGGCTTTCAGATAATCCAATAATTTTTAAATTATCTTTCCTGGATCTATTTTCCAGGTCAGTTGTTTTTCCAACGAGATATTTCACATTGTCTTCTACTTTTTCATTCTTTTGGTTTTGTTTTACAGTGTCTTAATTTCTCATAAAGTCATTAGCTTCCATTTGCTCCATTCTAATTTTTAAGGAAGTATTTTCTTCAGTGAGCTTTTGGACTTCTTTTTCCATTTGGCCAATTCTATTTTTGAAGGCATTCTTCTCTTCCTTGGCTTTTTGGACCTCTTTTGCCATTTGGGTTAGGCTATTTTTTAAGATGTTATTTTCTTCAGTATATTTTTGGGTTTCCAAAAGCTGTTGACTAGTTTTTCATGATTTTCTTGCGTCACTCTCATTTCTCTTCTCAGTTTTTCCTCTGCTTCTCTTACTTGCTTCTCAAAATCCTTTTTGAGTTCTTCCATGACCTGAGACTGATTCATATTTTTCTTGGAGGCTTTGGATGGAGGAGCTTTGACTTTATTGTCTTCTTCTGGTTATGTGTTTTGATCTTCTTTGTTACCAAAGAAAGATTCTATGGTCTTAATTTTTTTGCCCTGTTTGCTCATGATCCCAGCTAATTACTTGAGTTTTAAATTCTTTGTTAAGGTAGGGGTCTACTTCCATTGTGGAGAATGTACTGTCTCAAGCTTAAGGGGTTTTGTGCAGCTGTTTTCAGAGATACTTCTAGGGACCTGTAAGTTTTCAGTTCTTCCAAAGTTTTATGATCAAGGGCGAGGTGTTTACTCCTTTCCTGACCTGTGGTCTGATCTGTGAGTCACCACAAGCACTCTTTTATGCCATGGAACTGTGAGGAGGATTCCCTCTCCACTGCCACTACAAGCTCTACCATGCCAGCACTCTTCCTCACCCCAGGACCGCCACCCAGAACTGTGACCCAGATCCAAGCACGGGCAAAGCAAGAGAATCCTGCACCAGCAGAGAGATCCCTGCAATCCCCCTCTGATCAGCCACTTGATTCCCCCTCAGTCTGTGGCCCTGTAGCTGAGGAGGCAGCTGCTGCCCTGGGGCCAAGCTCGGGGAATGGGGCTGGAACCCTACTGTGTTTCTCTTTCAGCACCGCAGAAACAGACTTTTCCCACTGACCTTTCAAGTTGTCTTTGGCATTCGTGGGTTGAGAAGTCTAGAAACCGCCACGGCTGCCTGCGCTTCAGTCCCCTGAGGCCTGCTCCAAGTTAGCTGAGGCCTGGTCTTGCCTGTGCCCCCACACTGAACAGCATTTCTCTTCTAGCCTGGCGCGATAGACCTTTCTAATCAACCATCCAGGTTGTCTTGGGCTGGAGATTTGTTTCATTCTGTCTTTTTGTGGGTTCTGCTGCTCTAGAATTTGTTTAGAGCCTTTTTTTACAGGTGTTTGGAGGGGTTTGGGGGAAAGCTTAAGCAAGTTACTGCTTTTACTTTGCCATCTTGATTCTGCCATCTTGGCTCTGCCCACGAGATTTTACCTTTTAGAAGCATAGAGATAATATTTACCACATGTTTGTCCCTTTAAAGAACATTTGTTGATTAATATTAGCAAACGTACTGAAGAAACTGATCATTTTTCTAGCTCTTGGAATATCCCCATAAATCTAAGAGAGGTATCTTTTATGCATATATTAAGATCATACAGGATACTTTGATAGAAGCAATTGCAAAGGTTACTTTGTTTGAACAGTTCCCTAATTATCACTATCAAGTAGGAAATAAAAATAGAGAGAAATGTACTCATCAAGGCATTCAGCACTAAGGTTTATAGGCTTATAGATTTAGAGCTGGAAGAGATCTTAAAGGCCATATAGTTAAGTCTTCTTGTTTTTCAAATGAGAAAAACAGATCAAGGAAAATTAAGTATCTTAATTAATCTCCCACAGTCAATGAGTGTGTAAGGGAAACTGAGGAGATCCTCCCCAGTCCCTCACACGACCACCTCTTGACCTAACATAAGGGATGTAATTTAAAGTTAGTATGTGTGAATGGGAGCGCCAAGGAAATGGAACATCAAAGAATAAACAAACTATGTTACTCAGGCAGTAACTTATCTCAAGAAATATGTGTGTGTCCAAGGATCTGGCCTATCCTTGGACACATACATAAAATATAGGCATCTGGAACTCTGGCCAAGTTCCTTCTTTGTTCTAAGGTTATTTTTCCGTAGTTTCCATAGATATAAAAAAGGCCACTTCAGAAAGGGACCTTTAGAAGTCATCGTTTCAGAGATGGGGACACCCACCTCTATCAGTTTTTCCAATCAGGACCCTGGTAGCCGTTTCTCTTAAAGTCTCCCCAGCGTCAGGGGTCAGAGCTCGGCCTAGTTTGGTGCTGTATCTTCTTTCTTTCTTTGTCTGTTTCTATCCTTTCTTTGTTCTATCTTGATTCACTAAATCGTATGTATGTGTCCATTATTTTAATTCCTACTTCTCTATCGCCTTAAGCATTATCAAATAAACTCAATTACTTGTTAAGTTAGTATGGAGGGCGTCTTTGTATCTTAAGATCCGAACCTAAAGTAAAAGTACTGCGCAGTCCCTAATCCCCCTTTTGATTACAAAGTGACAGAGGCAAGGTTTGAACCCAGTTGCTTTAACTCTAAATCCATTGTTTTTTCCATTGTACCATGTTCTCCTACAAATACTTCTGCCTACAGGTAACTCAGAACTAATTTCGTCAAGCCCTAGAATACTGTAGGAGCTCTTCATTTGAGCTATATCACTATTCCAATATTTCATCCTACTTATTCATAGAGGAATGACCAAATGGATGATAAATACCTTTTGTCTACTTCTTGGCCTGCAGCTGTTGAGTACCCAACTTAATTTCTGTGAAATTGAGTTTCACAGAAGCTGTTTGAAGTAACTCTAGAATAATATTAATTCGCTAACATTTATATACCTCTTACTATATGCCAGACACTGTGCTAAGCACTTTACAGTTATCTTATTTGATCCTTACCACCACCCTGGGTGGTAGGTGCTATTATTATCCCCATTTTACAGATGAGAAAACTGAGGCAGATAGAGGTTAAGTGACTTGCCCAAGGTCACACAACTAGTAAGTATCTGTGACCAGATTTTAACTTAGATCTTCTTGACTCCAGGCTTTCGGCTATATCCATCATGCTATGTAGCTTCCCCATCTAGTCCAATCCATACCAGAAGATGATTACTCCTCACAACATAGGAACAAAATTTTAGAACTGGAAAGCAATTTAGAATTAATCAGTCTAACTCCTTCATACTGCAGAAAAGGAAACTGAGGGCCAGTGATGTTAAGAGACTTGCCGTAGCTCACACAGTGAGGAATAGCAATGAGGTTAGTATGCTTGGATTGCAGTATAAATAAATGGTGGTGGTGGTAGTGGGGAGTAAAGTATGTGTAAGGTATAAGAAGACTGAAAAAAATGAGAGGGGGCCAGGTTATGAAGGGCTTTGAAAGCTAAATAGAAGATTTCATCTTTGATCCTATAGGTGATGGATACCCACTGGAATTTATTGAATAGAAAGAGTGACACGGTCAGCCCTGAGCTGTAAGAAGATCACTTTGGCAACTGAGTGGAAGATAGGTAGGAGTAGGAAGAGACCTGAGGCAGACAGACGCACCGGCAGGCTGTTGCAGTGGTCCAGGCGTGAGGGGAGGAGGGCCTACGTCAGAGTGGTGGCTGAGTCAGAGGAGAAAAGGGGACATATCCGAGAGATGTTGCAAAGGTAAAATAGATAGGCTTTGACAATGATGTTTAAAATCACCTGTGTGGTTTTGGACCCTGAATTTCTAGAATGTGGTCTGTGATCATATTAGCTTTTTGGCTAACTTACCATATAGTAGTCTTTGAGCATAGGTTCCCTGTGCACGGCTGTAGCCACACTTCCTCATCTTTCATATGTGAAGTTGATATTTTGAATCCACGTATAACATTTGAAATTTATCTCTTTTATATTTCATTGTATTAGATTTGTTTTTGTGTTATCTGCCCATTTGCTGAGAATCCTATCTGTTGTTTCATCTAAGTCTGTGATAGAAATGTTAAACAGCAAAGCATCCAGCACAGGTTCCTGTGACATTCTTTAAGATACCTCATTATTCTAAGTTCAGTTTTAAGTTTTATTGATCTGTTCTTTTTAGAAAAAAAGATCACTACCACTTTCCACTGGATCTACCTTACCTCTAAATAATAGGTGTAGTTAAATAAAACAGATCTATACATGGCTGAAAATGGCTGTATTTTTTATGAGTCTGCCACCTTTCTGCTGAGGCAGGATCCAAGCTTTTCCATGAATCCTCTATTGTCATGATTGGCTTACACTGATTAGTTCTTAGATCTTTTGGGGTTTTTTTGCCTTTACATATTGTTGTTACTATGTGAATTGTTCTACTTTGCTGGCTTTACTGTGCATCAGTTCGTGCAAATCTTTCCCAGTTTCTCTGAATTAATCATTTACCATTTCTTATGGCACAGTAATATCATATTGCAGTCATGTACCACACACTATTCTTTGTTACTACAAAAAATGTCTCTGTAGTTTTACATGTGAAACCTTTCCCCTTGTTTGTCAAGAAGCATTTATCAAGCTCTCATACAATGGGTCCAGCTTTAGAGCCAGAAGGAACTGTTCAGTGCAACCCTCTCATTTCACAGATGAACAAATGGGACCCAGGGAACTTAAGTGCCTTGCCCTAGGGCATATTCTCACATAGAGAATTTGTTGTTGAGAAAGGATTTGAACCCACATCCTTTGACTCCCTAGCCACTTGTTTTTCCACTGTAGTATGTTGCCTGTGTGTGCCAGGCTTAATATGTAACACTAAAGATGTAGTGGACCTCTCTGGTTAAGTTCCTATATGGGGTTTTACTGGTTAAGGGGCTCTAGGGTCCCTTCCAGGTCTATTTCTAACCTTTGTAATTTTAATCTATGAAGATTTTTGATTCTTGTATTATAAGTAGGCTGTCTAGTATGTGAATTGAAATTTCTAGTCTGTGTACCTTTTGGAGAGATTATTTAGGGTGTTGTGCTTGAAATTAAGGGAAACTGAGGCATAAAGTTCCAAGTACGTTCAGTTTATTGGTAAGGCTAGCAATTACCAAGCAAATGAGTTTTTTCAGCTCTTCAGTAAGCCAAAAAGACCATAAAGTAGGGCTGCTTGTTGTTGTTCAGTCATTCAACTGTGTCCAATTCTTCGTGACCCCATAGACCTTAGCACACCAGGCCCTTCTCTCCCCCACTATCTCCTGAGATCTGTCCAAGCTCATTTTATTGCTTCCATGACACTATCTATCCATTTCACCCTCTGCCATCTCCTTCTCCTTTTGCCTTCAATCTTTCCCAATATCAGGGTCTTTTCCAGTGGTACCTGTCTTCTCATCATGTGGCCAGAGTATTTAAGCTTCAGCTTCAATATTTGTTCTTCCAGTGAATTAATTCCTTTAAGTATTGATTGATTTGATCGCCTTGCTGTCCAATAGATTTTCAAAAGTCTTCTCCAGCACCACAATTTGAAAGCACTGATTCTGTGGCACTCAAAAACCACCTTGTGTTTATCTTGGATGTTTTTTGTACATACTTATCCACATACTTGTCTCCCCTTGTAAAATGAGGCCCCTTCAGACAGCAGGGACTGGTTCACGTTGATCTTTGTTTCTCCAGTGCCTTGCTCACAGTAGTTGCTTAATAACTTATTAGTCATCTGACTTTTACCACCTGCTGCCTCTGTGACCTTGGCTGTCACTTAACTTCTAGGGACCTCAGTTTATGCATCAGTAAAATGATAAGGGTTAGATTTATTTTTTTATAACATCTCTTCTTCCTCTAAATTCCATCGTGTTCTTTGAATCTTTTGGTGGCGGAATTCTTACTGTAATTTGGTATCTTATATTGTCTAGAACAATTAGTACCAACCTTCTAATCATGTGAAATCCACTGAACAGTAAAATCTCTTTTTGTACAATGTTGAAAAATCTAAATGTCAACCTTGAATGTTATTTGGCTACAAAATTCCATTATTGAAACATTACAAAAGTCTTATTTAATAGCCCTGGGTCATTTCACCTTGATATCCTGGAAATGTGTTTCCTTTTAGTTGATAATGGCTTGCTTATTACCTTTCTGCTAACCATTTTCTTTTAGTAATTATAGAAAATAATTAAAGAAAAATGAATTTGAATAGTATTCATTCTCCTTAGGGAAATCAAGCCATCTGTGACCTCTTTAAAATAGATCCACCTTTTACTCTCGGTTAGTGTTCTTATATGCGGAAGACTGTTCCTGAAGATGGCGTTAGCTTAATAGGAGGAAGCTTGGAGGACCTGACCAGTGAAGTCTTTCTTAGAAGAAAGAGGAAGGATTTCTTTTAGCCTTCTTTACAGTACACAACTCAGGAGCAAGAATCCTGCGACCTCGAGGCCACAAGTGGCCTTCTAGGTCCTCGGGTGCGGCCTTTCGACTGAGTCCAAGTTTTACAGAACAAACCCTTTTATTAAGAGGATTTGTTTTGTGAAGTTCCCCGGGTTCCTCACCACTGCTGTACATCCCACTTATTCCTACAAGGATAGCTTGAATAACCTTTGAGAAGTGTAAACCGAGGTGAATCCAGAAGTTGAAGATCAAAACCCAAGAGAATCCACACGGAGACTGAGAAGTGGGGGATGGCATTCACAGTTGGTGGAATGGAGATGGTTGAACCCTGGATCTGGAACTGGAAGGGGCCTAAGAAGCCTCTTAGTCCAGCCCCTCATCTGTAAGATGACAGAATGAACCAAAGCTGGTTAAAAGTCTTGCTCTTTAGGAGCTTATATTCTGTTAGGGGGGAGAAGTAGACTCAGTGGTGAAGTATGTTAAAATCGCTTTCTGAGAAAGTGAGGAACTGGGCGCAGATTCGTTCTGCAGCACGGGCACTCAGGCAGTGAGCCTCAGAGATGGAATTGCACCACACAGTGGAAAAGCTGGCTTGGTAATAAAGTAGGAACACCTTTACATTCCAATTTCTGTATGAAATTTTTTTGAAAAGTAAGAGATTTGGGGAACCGAATATGTTCTGGCCTTGAACAGATAAACAATAAAAATGTTTTGTTCCTATTGGCTAACTTTTGAGTATTGATGTTGGATGCATAATCAGTAGATTATGTAGTAGGATTATTAGAGAAGTTGTATGATATAGGAAGTATGCTACATAGAGGGAACCCTTTAGTCTGGATTTATTCTGCGAAAGAGATCTAGGAACAATTTAAGATAAGTGAATCTATGCCCGGTTTTTCACTTTCTAAGAAAGTTATTATTTTAATGTATTTAACCTGTGGGTACATGTTTTTTTCCCAACAGAATATGAGCTACTTGAGAGCAAGATGTTTCATTTTCATTTTTGTGTTCCCAGTGTTTTAGTAGTGTGCCTGGCATATAAAAGGTGCTTAGTAAAAGCTTGTTGAATAAATAGGTACCTCCTAGTTGCTCCACTTTTTCCTGAATAGCTTCTAGATGTTTATGTCATCCCATTGTAGTTTTTAACTATCATTACTTCTGAAGCAGTCGTCTTTTACCTGTATAAAATTTGAGAAGAAAATTTTATTTCTTATTCTCTAACATCTTAATTCATTAAAGATTACTAGATTATGAATTCATTGAATACTTTTTTTGTGGTTGTTATCGTATCTCCAATAAATAGCATGGCACCTTCAGTTCAGTTCAATAAATATTAATATGCTATCTTCTACTATGTGCCAGGCAGGAGAAATGGAAATGTAAAAATGAAATTATCTTTGACCTCAAGGAGCCTGTATTATAAGAGTGAAATATAGTTTATGCACAGAAGTAAATACAATGTGTCCTAGAAGTCAGAGTGCAGTGACTGCTTGAAACTACACTAAAACTGTTGGGACATCCTCCATATGTGTATAAAGAACAGATTACAATAATAATTAAAATAAATCTCACAAGGATGTCTTTAATTTTAAATGTGTAAGGGCTGTCTGAGCTCATCTTTTACTAAAATTGCTGAAAATTATGTCCATCAAAAAGGGAGGACAATGTAATGGCTAATTAATATCTTTGGGGGAATAACTGTCTTCTGTAAGTTTGTTCAGATAACTTGGGTGTTTACAAATATAGAAAATATTCCAGGATTTATATCACCTGTGACAATAACAGTGATAAACTTTAACAACTTTCTGGGGGTAGGGTGGTAAAAGGGAAGGTAGAAAATCATGTTTGAAGCATCACATGAAATATATATGTTCATAGCTCTAGACATTTTCTGTTGACATTGAATGGAATATTTTTCACTTGTATCATACTCTCTGTGACCCCATTTGAGGTTTTCTTGGCAAAGATACTGGAGAGTTTTGCCATTTCCTTCTCTAGCTCATTTTGCAGATGAGGAAACTGAGGCAAATAGGGTTAAGTGACTTTCCCAGGGTCACACAACTAGTAGTAAGTGTCTGAGGCCAGATTTGAGCTCAGGAATATGGGTCTTCCTGACTCCAGGCCCAGCACTCTACGCACTATGGAGCCACCTAGCGGCCTGAAATGGAATTTTGAAAGTGACTGGATCATATATAATGTAGCATGTTAGCTAACCTGAAGAGCCAAATAAAATGTTTGTACTCCTTAGTTTTCTTTCTGTGTAATTGTTTCACTTAAATGCAAAATAAAGAGAAGCATCTCATATGTAATGAAAAGACTGCTGGACTTGGAGTGATGAGACTTGTGTTTGAGTCTTGTGTTTGCTACTTAGCACCATAGAATCAATGTTGGAAAGGCCCCCCAGAGATTATCTGTTCCAACCTCCACACAAAGCATGCATCCATAGACATGGGCACTAATTTTTTGTACTGAATGAACAAATAAATGAAGAATGGATTTACTGAGGGCTGGCCTTGTCTCATATTTTACTGAAAAAATAGAGGTCATTCACTGAGAACTCCATCTTCTCACCTCCTCCTCCCCATCTCACATGATCCAAATGCCTTCTGCCTCTTTCTCCACCTTCACCCATCTCAGGAAAAGAAATGGCCCTTTAGCACGTAATAGATACTTTAATTGACTGACTGACAGCTGCTTTGTGTGGAGCTGCCATCACCACCACCACTATATCATCATCATCATCATCATCATCATCATAATCCCCCTGTCCTTCCTCCCTTCCCAGGATAAACTTATATAAGATATACTAGGAAAGTCATTGTCATGGAGATTGCTTCAGCTTTGGTACTCACACATCATCAGTATCTTCAGTGGCTTCTACCCCTCTGAGGGCTGGATGGTGGAGCAAAATAAAACTAAACTAAAAAAACCAAAACCAAAACTCCTTCCATAGTCTCCCTTTTAAAGGATTTAGAATTCCAGCTATCTCTTTACTTGCTGCTGGCTTCTGTGCTTGGCTTTGACACCACCACTACCATCACCACAGCCATTGCTATCATCAGCCTCTTCCCCTCCCGTGCAGTTGGGTACATACACGTCCCCCTCCTTTTCAGCTTCCTTTTGTTTATTATTTTCTCTCATTAGATTGTAAACTTCTTGGGGGCAGAGACTGTCTTTCTTTTTTGGATTTCTGTTTCTAGCACTTAGCACGGTGCCTGGCACATAGTGGGCATTTAATAAATGTTTATCAAATCTTGTTCAGTTTGAGCATTGGAGATATAAATGCAAAAGGAGAGAGAGCCCTTTACTGGAAGAGCTTATGTTCTGACAGAAGTTCCTAAACTTATTTGGCCTACTGCCTCCTTTAAAAAAAAATTACTCAGCACTCCCCTAGAAATCTACTTTCTTTAACTCTTTTATTTTATTTTTGAGATTTGCATCATTTAAAACTACTGCTGCCTCCCTGGATTGTTCCAGTGCCCCGAAGGGGGTGGTATCTCTCACTTTGGGAACCCATAAAAATCTTCCATTCGTCAGTTTCTACCTGTTGCTTCTAGTTATGTCCTCCAGAGCCAAGCAGAATAAGCCAAATTCTAATTGCTCTTCCACATGAAAGTCCTACTGTATTTGGCAATGGCTATCATATTTCCCTCTCCCCTCTCCCCTTCCCTGTACAACAATTCCTCAAATGACAAGATTTCAAGGCCTTTCAGTATCCTCTGTGTGTTGCAGTGGAATGATTTTGAAGTCAGAGAACCTGAAATTGAATCCTTGCCTCTATCTCCTGTTCCTCCTAAAAGTTTGGCATTAAAGGGAAGGGTAAATATGAGACAGTAGCTATAAGAGGTGATAAAATCAAGGTTGTTTATTTTGTTTTAATGATGAAGGTAAACTGAACATGTATGTAGGAAGCAGAGAGGGAGCCCATGGAAGAATGTTTGAAGATTTAAGAGATAGAGGAATGACATGTTCTCAAAGGTTCTAACCCTAACTCTAAAAGGTTGTAGAAATGTTAGGAAGGGATGAGATAAAGAGAAGCAGATAGATTTGGAAAGGAAAGGAAGCTCTCACTTGTCAGACAGGAGCGGTTGTGGCAAAGTTAGTTAAAATGTGAAGGAGGGGAGATGAGAATGCTTAGGCTAACTAACTTCAATTTTATAGTAAAATAGACAGTAATCAGCATAGTTAAAGGGCAAGGTTACAGGTTTTCAGAGAGTGAAAGTTATTTTGGAATACATCCAGTGAGTAACAACTCATCAATACATAGTGATTTTTTAGTTCGGAACTAGGTGGTGCAGCTCTAGAGTGCTGGGCCTGGAGTCAGGAAGACCTGAATTCAAATTTTGTATTAGACGCTTATTAGCTGTAGGACCCTGGGTAAATCACCTAACCTTGGTCTACCTAATTTTCCGCATCTATGAAACGGAGATCATAATAGCACCTACTTCCCAGGGTTGTTGTGAATATCAAATGAGATAATAATTCTAAGATACTTAGCATTGTGCCTGGCACAAAGTCATCACTATATAAATATTAGCTATGGTTATTATTATTTAAGGTTTACAAAATCCTTTCATTATTACAATACGGGTAAGAGATGAAGAAAAAATAATGCTGAGCAACAGTCATGGACTAGGTAACCTTAAGTAGCATGGGTTTACAGTTAGTGAAAATCAGTGTCATTTTGTGACTTTCTGCATCAAAGCTGTCAGTCCATGATTGGGTGCAGAGAAAAAGGGTGGTGAGGATTACAGAGCTGGTGATTAATAAGAATGGCAATTGCTTAGGTCAAAAGGACAAAGCCTTCTAAGTTAGTGATGAGTGCATTCTTGAAATGGCACAGGCCAATGGACAGGATACCATAGCTTTGATGTTACTCTGAGGACAAAGGAGCAGGATTGTTTGGTATCCAATAATTTTTACTAATATTGAAGGAAAGAGGAATAAAAAATAAATTATGCTATTAAAACTCATTCAGTGGAATAAGCAATTAGATTCATAGGCAACAGTCATCAAAAAGTGAATAAATTGAAAATTAGAATTTTTTTTTCTCTAGAAGCAGTTGGTGGTGCAGGTGATAAAGTACTGGGCCTGGAGTCCAGAAAACCTGAGTTCAAATTATGCCTCAAACTCTTGGTGTCTGTGTGTTCCTGGGCAAGTCATTTAACCCCTCTTTGTTTCACTTCCCCTGATTGTACAGTGAAGATAATAATAATACCTATCTTGCAGGGTTGTTGTGAGGATTAAGTAAGATAACATTTATGAAAAGTGCTTAGCACAGTGCCTGGCATATAATAGGCACTATATAAACGCTTATTCCCTTCCCTTCGTCAGCTTGGAGATTCACTGAAGAGCCTTCAATGAAAACGGTTCTTCATTCTAAAGAAAGTTTATAACATATCAAATTAAATTTTTAAGTAGTATTGTTCTTATAATTCATTTAGCATCCAAATGTCCAACTTAGTCCTCATCAGAAAATTTGACTTGAATTTTAAGGTCATAGAATCAAGATCCTGATTGTAGACCTAGGAGGAACCTCAGTGTTTTCAATCAATCAACGAACATTTATTAAGCTCCTACTATATATGTGACAGGTTCTGGGGATACAAAGACAAAAGTCAAACAGTTCCTGTAATTGTTAAGCTTATATTTTATCGGGGAGACAGCAGGTACTTAAGTACATACATACCGAATAAATATATGGTAAAGTTTTTGACTTCATGTAGAAGGTAGTGCTTGAGTAAAATTTTAAGGGAAACTTGGGATTCTAAAAAGAGGATGGAGTTCATTTTGGTCATGGTTGACAGCCAATAGAAAGGTATCAAGGTAGAGAATAGCATGTCATTGGTAAGGAACAGCAAGAAAACCAGTTTTGCCCTGAACGTAGAATGCAAGGAATTTGTATAATAAGGGTGCCCAGGTCAGTTGTGGTCCACTTATGAGGGACTTTAAAAGCCAAACTGAAGAGCTTACATTTGATGCTAGAGCCAAGAGGGAGCCATCTGAGTTTATTGAGTAGGAGAATGACATGGTCAGATTGGTAGTTTAGAAAAATCATTTTGGTAAATACGTGAAAGATGGATGGAATGAGTCGAGACTTGAAAAGAGGAGACCAATAAGGCTATCACAGTGGTCCAGGCGAGAGGTGAGGAAGAATAGAGAAGTCCACCTGGTTTTTACAAACCAGGGTGACTGAAGATTGTTGATACCTTCAGCACAAATAAGGGTATTTAGAAGAAGAGTGGTTCTTGAGTAAAGATAATGAGCTCAGTTTTGGACACTATTTAATAGTCAATTACATGTAGGATAAGAATTCTGGAGAGAAATGAGGGCTTATTATATAGATTTGGAAATTATCTCCCAAAATAAAGGTAATTATCAAATCTTTGGGAGCCGATGAGTTCATCAAGGGAAATACTGTAGAGAAGAGAGAAAAGAAGGCTTAGAACAGATCCTTGAGGAGTACCTGCAGGGGGCAAAGAAGACCGAAAAGGAACTGTTAGCCAGGAAAGAGAAGCAAAGGAGGGCAGTGTCATAAATACCCAGAAAGATGAGATTATTGAGGCGAAGAAGCTGATCAGTAGATCAGTGCTGCAAGAAGGTGGAGAAGGGTAAAAATTGAGAAAGAATCATTTGATTTGGCAGGTAACTTTGGAGAGGACACTTTCCATTGAGAGGTGAGATTTGGCCATAGGGCTACTTGAACTCGCTAAGCCAGTTTCCTCATCTGTAAAATGGGAATAATAATACTTGCACTACCCATTTCATAGTGTAGTAGAAGAAGCATTTTATATAGAGTTAGAAATCCTTGGTTCAGATCCTGGTTCTGCCCCTGTTACTTTTGTAACCTGTGAGCAAATCATTTAATGTCCCTGAGCTTAAGTTTCCTCATCTGTAAAATGGAATTAATAATTGCACTGACTGTCCCAGAGAGTAATGTGTAAACTCAAACATACTCTTTAAGTATGAATTATTATGTAACTTGCCAGAAGGTACAAAGCTGGTTATTTCTGATTCCTAATCTAATGTTTTTCCTATCCAGCCAAGCTTCTACTATATTATGCAAATAATCAACTTTAATGAGTAACAGTTTCATTAAGTATAATGTTATCTCTTAATAAAGAATGTTGATTACATTTATGTTACTGTCTTCCTGTCAACTCTAAATGAGTCAAACAGATTTTTAAGAGTAGTTAGAAGGTAAATTCAAAATGTTTTCTTTTTGTGATTGATTAGAACAATTTGTGAAAATATATCATTTAGTTGTATTTGCATCTTGTACAGAAATGAGTATTTAATTTGCTTATTGTAGAACAGTTTAATTTTGTTATTGTAAAGTCTTACAGTATCTCCTGCAAATAAAAGTTTGTATCCTTTTGAGAAGTTATATGATTTTCTTTTTCTTAATATTATTCCAAAATACTCGCCGAGTTCATTTTCCAGAGAAATATTTTTGTAGTTTTGATTTTGAAGAGCTGAGGGATAGTGATAGAGACTTTCGTTCTCCCAGTTTTAAAATCTTTTCAGACTTTAATTCTATACCAGTTATTCTTCTTGCATTTCAGTTACAGATGAAGATACAGTGAAGAGGTATTTTGCCAAGTTTGAAGAGAAATTTTTCCAAACCTGTGAAAAGGAACTTGCCAAAATTAATACCTTTTATTCAGGTGAGCAGTATTTCTCTTTGCTACCACACTTCAAGAAGAAGAAATTCTTCTGTATCTGTGTTTAAGCCAAATCAGTATCTTTTATTTAGGGTCTGTTTTCTTTCTTTCCAGTATTACACTTGAAGGCTAATTCTTCTGATAGGAAAATAGAAGTTTTACCATATTATTTAAATATCTGCAGTTCCTAAATAATATTATACCTTTTCAGTTCCAAGTTCCTCCGAATTAATACATTTATTAGATATTCAGCCATAGAATTTCATCAGTAGCATCCATTTTTAAATGGTTATGAATATATATTTTTTTCAATTGGCTCTGCATCTCACTGAAACCAAATAATTCTCACATAATCAGCAAATAAAATGACTAAAGGTTGGTTTGTGTTAATGTGTCTTAACTCTTCATTTGCATGAATTTTATTTTCTATTGGAAGGGCTTGGAAAAGGTGGTTTTTATAGACAGGCATGGTGATGCATGTCTTTGCTCTCTGCTGAGGCTGGTGGATTGACCTTGTGGTTCTCAACTATAGTGGGGCAAAAGCTGAAGAGGTGTTCATATTAAGTCTAACCCCAAAAAAAGCTGAGCCCTCAAGAGCAGATGGCTGCTAGGCACTGTGCTAAACTCTGGGAAAGAGGGATGAACTGACATAGGTTGGAAACAGAAGAAGCCAGAGCCACCATTCTGAGAATTACTGTGGTTAGTCCCATGAGTGGCTGCTGCGCTTCCAGCCTGACAAGATTGTCTCCTCTCTTCTTCTCCCCCTGCATCACCACCCCCCCTTCAAAAAAAAAAATCAGGCAGTAGTTCTTTTTGTCTTAGGTGCTCTATTGATTTTCTCCTCCTTTTAATCGGTATGCAGCACTTAAGTCAGAAGAAATCGGTGGCAAGCATGTTGGAAATTTTTGCTGGTTTATTGATAACTGAGACTGCTTCTATGCTCCCAATCACCATTTGTCCATCTCCCCTTCCTCTTTCTCCATTCCAGCCATGGGAAGTACGGTCCAGACAGGTTAGTCAGAGGGAAAATGAGGGCTGCCTGAGTTGTAGTGCATTAATCTAAGAAAGAAGTATGACAAAACAGCTCTGTTGCAATCTAACTCAAAAATTTCTCCCTGTTGTCTACAGGATAATTTCCGTTGTAATTACCAAAAGAGGTTAAATTGAATAGAGGGTATTTCTTCCCCCAAAAAGCTATGCAGTAGATCCTAGCCTTCTCCTCACCCAAATGCACATACTCTACTTCCCTGTTGATATCTTCTTGACCATTCCACAGTTGGTTTAGGTATCCAATTAAATTCTTCTCTAATATTAACAAATATTCATTTTTTTTTTCTGTTTATAGGCACATTCTTTAGGTTCTAAGAACTCAAAAGAATTGGTACACTTCTTTTCCCTTGTGCACAAAAAATTCTCAGATATGGTAGAAGCCATTGTTACATTAAACACCAGTCAGCTCTGAGCATATGCTTAACCTAAGGGTCTTTGTATTTTAAATTAAAAAGGAGAATGACAGAAATTTTTAAGCACATACATATATTGTTCTAACTGAATCGTGACCCTTATCCCAACCTTTCCTGGTGGTAAAATTCATAGCGTGAACAAGCAAATTGCAGGAGTAGCCATCACACAGAAAGAGCCCTTTCAAATATGAGTGAGAGCTAACCTGCACAGAACAATGCTCTGTACTCCACAGTCTTTTTTGCCCTACAGGACCTCTAAAGTCCCTTCTCAGATCTAATCCCATAAATATTTCCAGGATTTCTGGGGGGTTGAAGGATAGTGAGAAAGTTGGCATTATACTGTTAACACTGTTCAAGTATTTTTGGTAAGTCATGAAAGAAGTATAGTTCCTGTTCCCTACCTCATAATTTGAAATATGATATTTTATTTTAAAATTTGGTCTTTTTTTTTTTAACTTTAGGTCTCCTTTATTTCCAAGGTCTAGGGCTAATTTTTATGACATTGTCATGGGCACATATTCTTTGAGGTAGCACAACCCTTTGGGACATACATGCAGGCAGTACTATCAAGCCACTGGAATTCATATGGTAACCAATTTTTTGTTTCCTTGTCTGGTATATACCTTTAGAAAAAGAGTACTTTATGATTACCTTACTGGCAGTCCCTGTACATCCAAATAGATATTGTCCCTTCCCCATACTTTTTACCTTATCATAACTATTAACTCATGTAAAAGTTAAAGAAAAAGAAGAAAAAAGCTAAAGAAAAAACAATTCCCTTTATTTACTAAAACCCTTGCAGTTATGGGTGCTTTTGTGGCAACAAATAAACAAACCAATAAATCCTAGAGCCTTTAGAATCTTTGGATTCAAAAATAGAGGACAGAAAGAATCAGTGAAAAATAGGAGCCATTCAAGTGAAGTGACTTTCCTGGAAAACTCCTACCAGTCCAACCTGCCAATATTACCCATTCCACTCCTGTCCACAGCTGTTTTCCTGTCCGCATTACCTAAATTTTTTTCAGTGTAATTAGTTACATAGATTCATTTTAGATTACAATCGTCCTCTTTAAACAAAAAAAAAAAAAAACAACAACCCTAAGCTATCTCTAGAAAGGTTATGGGTTTTTGTTATCTATATTGAATGCCAAGTGGGAGATTTTACATTTTATTTTAGAAGCAATAGGGAGTCACAGGAGTTTATTAAGTAGAGGCATGGTCAGACCAGTGCTTTAGGAAAATCACTTTGGTATCTGAACGTAGGATGGATTAGAGTGGGGAAACTTGACAGACACACCAGCAGGTTGTTGAAATAGTCAAGGTATGAGGTGATGAGGGCTTTCACTAGAGTGGTAGCATTGTCAGAGGAGAGAAGGGGCAAAGGTGAGAGATGGTGCAAAGGTGAAATGACAAACCTTGACAATAATTGGGGTCTGACAGTGAAAAAGTCAAGGATGACACTTAGGTTATGAGCCTCAGGGACTAAGAGGATAGTGTTGCCCTCTAGAGTAATAGGGAAGGTAGGAGTGGGGAGGTTTTAGGGAGAAAGATAATAACTTCAGTTTTGGACATGTGAAGTTTAAGATGTCTACTGGACATCCAGTTCAAGATATCTGAAAAGCAGTTGGATATGTGAGATTGGAGGTCAGCAGAAAGATTAGGTTAGAATAGGTGGATTTGAGAATTGTCAGCATAGAGATGGTAATTAAGTCCATGGGAACTGATGAGATCACCAAGTAAAGTAGTAAGGAGGAGAAGAAAAGAGGACCTGGAACAGAGCCAGAGCCCTGAGACCATACCAGAGGGTATGGTCTGGGAAAGTATCTAGCAAAGGAGACTAAGAAAGGCGTGGTCAGAAAAGTAGGAAGAGAACCAGGAGAGAGTGCCATCCTGAAAATCTAGATAGAAGAGAGTATCAAGGTGAAGAGAGTGATCAATATTGTTAAAGGCTGAAGAAAGGTTGAGTTTGAGAATGACCATAGAGAAAATGCAACTGGATTTGGCAACTGAGAGATCATTGATGATTTTGGAGAGAGCATTTTTGGTAGAATAATGAGATTGAAAGCCAAATTATATAAGGGGTTAAGAAGAGAATGAGAGGAGACAAAATGTAGGCACCTATTGTAGATAGTCTTCTGAAGGAGTTTAGCTCAAAAGGCAGAAGAGATATAGGACATACTGAGCAATGGAAGAAGAGAGAACTTGGAAGAGGCAATGGGGAGTAGGGAGTATTCTAATTCCTCTAACTCTCAACCAGTGATGCAAGGGGAATGAGTGAAGATATAGCCATTAGTGGAAAAGTTGTCTAAGGAGATCAAAATGACCAAGTTTCTCTAATAGCTAGAAGAAGGAAGGAGTAGGAGGAGAGATTTAGGATGAAGGGAAGTTTGTTGTCAATGGGACAGGCATTCCAAAGAGCATAACGGAAAAGGATGGTGGTGTTTGGTTGGAAAGTGGGAGAGTCGAGGAGGAGGAGAAGGAGAATAAGAAAGTGGATGGTGGAAGATGGAGAATGGGGTTTGGTTGATGACCTGCAGAGTTCAGAATCACTGGTACGTGTAGAGTATGACCAGATGTGAAACTGTTCATCACTGAATGAAAGGTGCCATTCCTTTTCCCCAAAGGAGGCTGGATATTGGGCTGTAGACAAGTGCAGCATGAAAAGAAAAGTACAAAGTCAAATGGTTAGATGGAAAACCCTATCTCACTACTTCTCTCTCCTCTGAAGGCTGGAGATTAGGCAGTAAATAGCACGATAGGAGGTGGAAGTTGAACCTGCACAACAGAAGGCATCCCAATTACTGCCAGCTTTCTTCCTCTTCCTTGAGAGATAGGCACCACAGGAATTGGAAGGCCTGAGGTCAAGAGGGAAGGTTGCTTCAATTTGTACCCAAGGTTTTCTATTGTTGGTAGGATAGACTGGCAGCAGGATGTATAAGTTGCCTTGTGTTGGCCCAGATGGAAATCAGCCTAGCCTGGCCCCCTGCTGCTTTCCCTCAGAGACACATCCAGCAGGAGATGGAAGGCATACAGTCAGAGGAAGGTCTTATCTCCTCTTCTCACCTGAGACTGCAGATCAGGTGGTATAGAAGGAAGTCATAGATTCCTGACTCAGTGGGATGTTCCTTGGCAGCAGTGTGAAAGTTGCCTGGCCCCTTGCCACTTCCCTCAGGGTGAACATGTAGTAGGAGATGGAAGGGACATGTATCAAATTATGGTATATAATTCACAGCCATATATCATCCCCATCAGAATATTGACATTAAAAAAATGGGGTTTTGTATCAACATGCAACTTATGATCATTGTGAACACTGATATGTAATTTTCTCTTTGTTTTATCTTGCTGCAGTCTTTCTTTGTAATATTGAGTTGACATTTTCCACTCAGACTCCGAGAAATAAAGTGTAAGACAAACTTCAGGTTTTTTTCTTATTTACTGAAAAAGCTCTAAAAAAAATTGTACAAACCAGGGTAAAACACTTATAGGTTTTGGTTGGTAAGCATTTACTTCTCAAGTGTTCTCCATTTGCAATTTCTCTTTTCTTTCTTTATAGAAAAGCTTGCAGAGGCTCAGCGCAGGTTTTCTACCCTTCAAAATGAGCTTCATTCCTCGTTGGAGGCACAGAAGGAAACAAGTGGTGTTTCTACACTTCGAAAGCGCAGAAATCCAGTTTTCCACCTGTCCCATGAAAAACGTGTTCAATATAGGAACATTCGAGACCTTAAACTGGCCTTCAGTGAGTTCTACCTCAGTCTTATCCTGCTGCAGAACTATCAGGTATAATAAGCTATTAATTATCTGAGGACTGCTCTGGAATAAGGTACCCCTAAATAAATGGAAAAGTGTAGTTGAACCAAAATCACATTTGTGTTGATTAAATAGGGAAATAACAAACTCACAAAACCCGAAAATACAACTAAGTCATCAGAAGTGAGCAAAAGGCAGTGTAGTAACATGACTTCAGCAGTTTTTGTTGACCGAATTTTTAATACATCTCATGCTATATTATTATTCTTTCTATATATAAATGCTTTTTAATCCAGTTTGGTCTTTATTTCTAGAGGCCAGCTATGATGTTGGTAAGTTGGATTCAGATAAATAAAGATGTAGTTACCATGCTTTTCATGGTTATGTTGCACTTTTTTCTTCTTCTCACAAACAGGCCCTCATGTTATTCTTCCCAAAGGCTTTTGAGTATGTGTTCCAACTGAAACCAGGAACGCAAAAGCTAAAGCGTCAATTGTCTTTTTTCTAGTCTTCAAAATAAATCGTCCTCTTAATTTCATTATCCCTTAATGTATCAGTGATTGTCTGTTCAGGCTATAATATAACTGTGCTAAAATTTTAGACCTTAAGAGAAGAAAGCAAAGAAAATAGATCACAGTGAATATGGGTAAAATATGCCTAGCAATTAAAATGTACCCTATGCTATTTGACATTTGAGGCTAAGAAAAAGCTTTATTACAACAAATCCCATAATAGAGAAACACAGATTTTTAATCATTTTTTTTATTCATGGATTGAAATGATTAACAGCATAAATAATATTGAAAAAATAAAAGCCTGTCCTTTCTCTGGTTTACATTCAGGGACATTTAAATGAAAAAAGTCTTAATAGGTTATTGAAATTTGTTTAAAGGGTATATATATGTGAGTTTATTATTGTGGTTATGTAATCAATGTAGAGGATCTTTGTGGAGCCATATATTACAAATAAATTTCATCAAAATATTAAAAAGAATTCATTTACATTTCACTTTCCAAAGAGAGAAATGAAGTGACAAAGCAACCATTTTTATCATCACGTGTTTGCTTGACATAATGAATAAAGTACTAAGTTAACAAATTTGGAGAACATAGACATAATATAGTTCTACAACACTTGCTTAAATAGAAACTTCTTTAAGGTAAGACATGTTTTTGAATATTTTTCTTAATTTTGAAATAATATACTTGTAATCACTTTGGAGAATGGAGTTTGAATTAGATGAAAATGTGAATTAAAGGGGAAAGTTTTCAAAGGAGTGATAATAAGAGTGGAAGTAATTGGCATGAAAGTTTTAGAAATTTGGCAGTGAGAAGAAAGGGAAGAAGAAAAGGTATTATAGCTAATAATTACTTTTTAAACATAGGAAAGGCTAGAACATATATAAAGATAAAAAAGGAAGACATCAGTAAATAGAGTATATATGATCCATCACTAAATATGTAATTTTTAAAAAATTAGCCATTGCTCAGAATTACCTGTGTTAGCATACTCCTCCATAAACGTGAACAGTTGAGATTTAACTAGTTGTGATTCTCTTAAGATGAAATAGGGAACCAAAATTTATCCAGTAATAAATTTTAAAAATCCAGTGAATTAAGTAGTTTTTAAAAGTAAAATAATGCTGCAGAAATAAATGTTATAGAAAGATAATGTATAATCAGCTTCCCTATAATAAATTTATTTACCTTATATTGACTTCCTGTCATTTTCTTCACAGTAGCTGTTATAAAACTTTTGTCCTCTCCTAAAGTCCCAAACATCAAGCCTACCCTTCCTTTTTTAGCAAATGATATTTATTGCTTACTTTATTGAGGATTTGAGGCTACCTAACATGAACTTCCTTGTCTCCCCTCATTTGCCCTTTAAAGCCTCATCTTTTCCTCTTTCTTTCTGAGTCAGAGTTGGTTTCTACTTAAAATAAATGCCTTCCTTCCAGACCTCTGTCTGATGTTTTCCCTGATTCATTGATACCTTTCCTTAACCACCTCCAGCTAGAAGTGAGCCTTCCCTCTTCCCCGACTGACTTGAGTTTAACCTCTCCTATGCTTTTCATCATTTTCTCATTTATATTATAATTACTTTTGTGCAGGTATCCCTCTAGTAGATTTTAGGGCAGGGACTTTGGCATTTTTCACTTTACTCAGTGCTTTGCCACGAAATAAGTACTTAATAAATGTTGGGTTGGTTTGCTTTAGATCAAAATGACATCAGATCATACACATTCTTTTTTGGGGGGAGAAGGGAGAGTAAAATTTATATATATTTATTAACTACATAGTGCCAAGATGCAATAATAAAACTTTTCTACATCAAGAAAATAACCTTCCGTAACAGTTGTAGATTTTTCACACACATTTTAACATACAAAGTTAAATTTTATCTCATCTGCTACATATTGAGTTATATGTATGTATATACTACTGTGTATATACTTGTATAGTGTATAGTATATATATACTTCCACAGTGTGTATATATATATATAGTATATACTACTATGAAGTATATATAATACTTCAATTAAAGTAGCATGACAGTGACCTTTCTTTGCCACTCCATAAAGATAAGTTGTAAACCCAGTGCAAGTAACAGAAAATAGTATGCTGTTTAAAGTGTTAATATTAAACTCCTGACAAATAAGTATTTGTCAAAAGTGTCCATACTTTTGTGAGATAGTCTTCTTTACAAAATTATGTGTATATAAACTTTTTGGGGGTAGGTTTTGGCTTACAGTAACATTTTAATAAAGATTTTAGGGAAATAGTCACTTTTTCACTTGAAGCATAATAAATCAGGCTACAGATTTAAAGGTACAAAGGAGTTGCAAATAAGTTTTAAAGTTTTAGGATAATGTAGTTACTGCCACTGCATCAGAAGAGGATTATTCTGAAGCAACTCTTTAATGAAACATCAAAGCAAATCCACAATATAATAAACACCATCTTACTGCTCTTGGGAACCTTTTTTGAAGCTATATTTAGTGTATACAAATCCATGCTATTTCTCTTTGTAAGTATGAGAAACGAAACTATATAAGTGATATTGATATAAATCAGCCTCCTAAAACAGCAAGAAAGTTGATCTTTAATGTGTTTCTATGATACTTAGAAATCTGAAACCTTAGTCATAGGTTCCAGAATAGGTTAGATTTTTTAAAAAAGTAATTCATCCCCATTTATCCTATTTTGCTGGGACCATTGATGGCAAAAGGAATTTTAAAAATACATATGATATTTGACAGGCTCTACTTAAAGTTGTACTTGCACTGTTAAAGAGAAACATTTCAATAAAAATTTTTTACTTAGTTTACATGGACTAGAAGGAAGACTTAGTTGTTCTACTGAATGCTTCTAGGTTACCACTGGAATAATAACACAGCAGTATTGTATATCCTTATTTGCTTATAAAACAAAGGACAACTTAGTGATGAGCCTAAGTGGTAATAATATTGCTATTTTTGTGAACTGTAATTAGATGAACTGATCAATCCCAGATGGCAGCATCCCCTTTTTTTCTGGGTGAGGATGTAAAAAATTCTTGAATAGAAGCTTTGCAGTAGTCTTAGACTAAAGATTTCTTTCCAACTATATATATCCTGAAAGAATCCATATGCAGGAATCCATTTTCATCCTTATTAATTTAACTCAGTTTGGAAATAGGTGTTGAAAAGCTCACCATACTGAGTTACTAACAGAAAGAAGGCTTAATTAACATTCAACTTTAGGTACCTTTTAATTATTTTTATTAGCTCACATTCATGTTGACATGATCTGGTAAAGAATGCAGCTCCCAAATAAGTCTCACATCTTCTGCTCTTTAAGGCTTTTAGAAGACATTGAGTCCAGTGGTCTGGCCAGCAGGGCAGCTATAGCTTAACCATGGAGGCTGTGGTCACAGCAGTGGCAGCAGAAGTTTGAGGCTTCAGAGTTCCTTCTCTGACCCCAAATGACATCTTTTCTCAATCCTGCCCATTCTTTAAAACCCAATTCAGATGTCACCTCTAACATTTCAGACTGCCTTAATTTCTTTTCTTTTCTTTGTTTTAGGCAATTGGGGTTAAGTGACTTGCCCAGGGTCACACAGCTATTAGGTGTCAAGTGTTTGGTCTGAGGCTGGAATTGAACTCAGGTTGTTCTGACTTCAGGGCCAGTGCTTTATCCACTGCGCCTCCTAGCTGCCCCTCAGACTGCCTTAATTTCTGATTCCCTACTATCCACAGCTGGAAGTGAAGGTTCTGTGGATGGAACTCTTATAGTACATTCTTGTATGTTCTTAATCTTTTTCATATTTATTCATGAACATATTCATTTTTGTATCTCCAAAATATATAACACTGTGCCTTACTAGCAATAAGCACTCAAAAAACATGAATTGTGTTCAGTTTTATAACCACTGAATTTATTTTATGAGCTGACCATGATTTGAAAATTCATGTTTCTAAAGGTAAGAGCTAACCATCCAATCAGATGTTTCCCCTTCATTATTATGTAATAAATTGCTTAGTGTATAGTGTTTTATAAAGTCTCTAATTGCATGCTCACATGATTCTAGTTTTGCTGTTTCAACTCTTCCATCTCATAAAATTAGTGGTTTCTTTTCCACACATAATTACAATATCATTGTTAAGTCAAGATGAGAATTGATTTACAGTCTAATGTGGTAGTTGCTAATTCTAATGCCTTTCTCAGTAATAAAACCAAAACCGGTAAAATCTGTGTTAAATGAACATATAGACATTATCTACACGATCTGTCAATTAAAACTAGGTAGATAGCAGAATGGCAGAAATTAGGTTTAGACCAATACCTTATACCATATTCCACAATACATTACCTTAAAAAAAAAAAATGTGTTTATTGGTATCTTTTTTTTTTTTGCAAGGCAGTTGGGGTTAAGTGACTTGCCCAGGGTCACATAGCTAGTTAAGTGTCAAGTCACAGTACATTCTACAAGGATATGTTACCTTAGTATTTAAGATCATACTATAAAACAATTAGATCAAAAGATCATATGCTCATAGTTATGGGTAGGAGATGTATTCTTAACCAAGATAGAGGCAATTACAAAAGACAAAATAGGTAACTTTGCTTACATGAAAATGAAAAGCTTCCGGACAGACAAAATAAATGCATTGAGGAGTAGAAGGGAAGTGGTCAAATGAAAAAAAAAATCTTTGGGTAAATATCTCTGATAAGGGTTTGATATCCAAGACATATAGATAATTAATAAATTATATATGTGTGTGTGTGTATGCATGTGTATATGTGTGTATATGACTAATAGCCATTCCCCAATAGATAATTGATCAATGGATATGAACAAACAGTTCTCAGAAGAAGAATTGCAAAGTATTTACAGCCACATGAAAGAATGCTCCAAATGACTAATAATAAGAGAATTCTTTCAATTCAAAACAACCGTGAAGTTTCATCTCATACCCTGCAAATTGGCAACATGACAGAAATTTGTGTTAGGGGGATTGTAGAATGACAAGCATACTTATACATTATTAATGGAGCTGTGAAATAATACAACCACTTTGGAAAGCAGTTTGGAATTACGCAAACAAAGTGACTAATATGTCCATACCTTTTGATCCAAGGATTCCATTATTGGACTTATACCCAGTAAAGGCCTCATGTACATCAAAACATGTATAGCAGCACTTTTTGTGATAGCCAAAAATTGGAAGCAAAGTAGATACCCATGGATTGGGGAATAGTTAGCAAATTGTGACATATAAATATAATAGAATATTATTGTGCTGTAAGAAATGATGTATGTGATGAATGCAGAGAAACATGGAAAGATCTCTATGAACTGATGCCGAGTGAAATAAGCAGAACCAAGAAAAGAACGATATACATAACAACAATTTAAATGGATAGAATAACACCACGAAATCAGAAGTGAATGCAGTACATTTATAAAGATCAAGCAGGACTCAAATGAGGAGATATGAGAGGACACTCTGAACCCACCTCTTAGAGATGTAGATCCTCAGGTGCTACATACTGCATATCTTTTCCAACTTTTTCAATGTATCAGTCAGTTTTACCAATTTATTTTCCTCTCTAATAAATACTATTTGTTATATTGGATAGCTTTCAGGGATAAATAGAGGGCAGGACACTTGGAATAACTATATGGTGTGAGAAATAAGATATTAATAAAAACTTATTTTAAAAAAAACTTGGTAGAAACCTAATGTGGTTAATATATTGAACTGATATTTCCTGTGTGGCACTGAGCCAATCACTTAATGACTTTGTTCCTTACTTTGCACTTTTCTAAAGGCTATCATTTTTGTTCATTCCTCAAAGGAATATTGGAAAGAAAAAAGAAGACAGCTTTTGTAAAGCTTCTGAGATGTTTAGATAAAATACATTATATAGTTTTATACAGGAAAACTCAATTTTGATAATTATAAAATATAAATATAACATGGAAGTATCTCAGATTTTTAATATATAGCATTGATAAAATAAAAATATGTGAGTAGTTTTTCTATACTTTATAATTTATAGACATATGCTTTTATTTGTTTCTGTTATTCAGTGTTAACCTCCCAGTTGAAGAAGTTTAAGCAAAGCATTTTAATGCTGAATGTGACTTTTATTTTTATCATTACTATATATTTATGATATATCTAGGTTGCATGACTTTCCTGTAGTTGAAGAAAAAAAGACTCACTTCTAAAAGAAGGCCTTTTTTTAATCATAATTGTATTTAGTGCTATCAAAGGAAGTATAGAAAATTATTGATAGACTAAATTGTTTCCAACTGTACTACTTCATATTTTTATTGTAATTTAGGTCATTTGTTTAAATTACATATGTCTGTATCATTTTGAGACACCTTCCTTCCCCTGCATAAACACATACTCTATTGCAGCTATACCATTTCCATTGTGTATATACAGTGATATCACATAGAACTTTATTGTAGCAGTGATTTTTTTAAAAGGAGGTAAGGGGGTTAAGCTAGATATATTCCAATAAAATTATTTTGCTGGCTTCACAAAAGAGTATTAGGTCTGAAATGATAATTTTCTTATATTTTTCATTTTGACTTTATGAAAAAGAAAAGATTACTGTCCTGGGGCAAGGACTAAATTTTTTTTTCTAATAGAAAATAATTAAGCCTCATGCCTGCATTAATATAGGCTGTTATCACATTGGTTTATTTCCATTTTCTTTTCTCCATTATTTTTCATTTCCTTCTGTGTTTTAATGTTTAATACTGTTCCAAATAAAATGATAATAAAAAGTAGCTTTAACAGAATTGTGGAAGAAGCCCTCTTAGTGTGCTTTTGTTCTGTCATCTAGTAAGTTTATTCGCTTTAACATCAAGTATATAAACTTATATTTTATTTTAAGAAAAATAAAAACTTCTCTTTCACCTAATCCCTTCCTATTTTGTTATAGAAAATGTTGTCACTCATATTCCACTAGTAATCCATTTGTTCAGTTTTTATATATATGTATAATATATTCTATAGATATCTATAGATATGCTTCATTGTTTATATCCCATGTAATCTTCTCAGGGACTTCCCTTTGAATCGACCATTATGAAATATTCTTTCTTAAACAAATGAAAAAAGTCGTCATTATTATTTTTAATCAGAATATGCTATGATCTATTTTTTCCAACATGGGAACCACTTTAATCAAAACGCATTGGTTTGGAAGTTCTTTCTGGAGAAATTTCATTTTTTACAAAAACTTTTTCTAACATAGCTCTTTTTTCCTTTTTTTAATTATTCAGACTAAGTAAAACAGAAATGGGAAATTAGAGAATGCAGTCAAGTGTATCTAATATTTTAATAGCAGAGGGAATTATCATCTTATCTCATTTCAATGGGTTATTCCTACTGTTATCTAATCCCAGAATTTCTAAGTTGGAAGCAGCCATCTAGTCCAACTCATAACTCCAAAATGAATCTCTACTATTAGTGTAAACAAGTAGCCATCCATCTTCTCTTTAAAGCTCTCCAGTGAAGAAAAATCCCCTAATTTTTGAGGTAGCTCATTCGCCTTTTTGTAATCTCCACCCATTGTTCTGAGTTGTGATCACGTAGGTGCCAAATGGAGCAAATCTAATCTTTCTTCTGTGTGACAGCCATTCAGATATTTAAAGACAGATAACACTCTTTCTCCTCACCTACCAAGTCTTCTCTACTTTTGGCTTAAATCTCCAGTTCCTTCAACTGATCCTCATATAGTATGGACTTGAAGCCCTTTGCCATTCTGATTACCCTTCTCAGAATGCTGTGCAGCTTTATGATTTCTCTTCATCATTCTCCAAGCATATTTCTCTCCTTTAGCTTCCTTTCCTTACTGGAAACAAAATAGTAGTTAGTAGGAAATAACAATGGCAAAATGGATGAGCTGAAACAATTCTTCTGTCCTCTCTGATGGTATGGCACAGCAATATGCTGTACCTTTTTTTTTCTTTTAAAGAAGTGTGCATATCTGTTTTAAAGGCAAAGGGACTGATAAATGTGTTGCTTTCAAAGCAAAGGGCCTGATAAATGTGTCACAGTAAATAAGTCCAAAATATTTCCTAAAGATATCTTTTATCAACAGATGTCCTCTTTCTTATTCTTATGGTATCAGGATGATGACCCAGAATTCTTCAAGGCTGTGCCATTGGAGCTCAAATTCTAGAAAGTTCTGCCATGTTGGAAGAGTTTTAAGAATAGATAAAAGCAAATTGGAACCATGCCCAAAGGGCTATAAAATTGTGCATACCATAGCAATATCATTTAATTCAGCAATATCATTACTAGGTTTGTATCCCAAAGAGATTTAAAAAAAAAAAAAGGGAAAAGGACCGATTTGTACAAAAATATTCATAACAGCTCTTTTTGTGGTGGCTAATAATTGGAAATTGAGGGGATGCCCATCAATTGGGGAATGGTTGAACAAGCTGTGGTATAAATTGTGATGGAATATTATTGTGATATAAGAAATAACAAGCAAGATGATTTCAGAAAAACCTGCAAAGATTTATATGAACTGATGCAAGGTGAAGTGAGCAGAACCAGGAGAACGTTGTACACAGTAACAGCAATATTATATAGTGAAGAACTGTGAAAGACTTAGCTATTTTCATCAATACAGTGATCCAAGACAATCCCAAAGGACTCATGATGAATCATATTATTCAGCTCCAAAGAAAGAATTGATAGCGTTTGAGTACAGACTGAAGCATGCTCTTTTCACTTTCTTTTTTCATTTTTTTATTTGTCTTCTGGTACAACATGACTAATATAGAAATGTTTTACATGATTGCATATGTATAACTTATATTCAATTGCTTACCATCTCAGGGAGGAGGTAAAGGGAGAGGGGAAAAGTAGAATTTGTAACTCAAAACTTTTTTTTAAATGTTAGAAATTGTTTTTAACATGTAATTGGGGGAAAAACAAATTTTTTTTAAAAGAAGGATAGATAATAGACTATTCCTGCTATTTGAAGGTCATTCTAAATATGGAGAGACTCATTACAAGAATGTAAAACACCAGTTGATGTATTTTTTTTTTTGGCCATGGTGATCTGTAAAACAGTCAAAAATAGAAGATGATCATCTGCCCAGTGCAACCCTTTTCTGCTTCAACCATGAAAATGATTGTGATTAATAAAAAAGAACAGAAGGTGCTAAGACTGTTCTATAAATATTAATTGTTGGTAGCTTTAACATTTGTCCAATGACAAAATAATTGACATACTTGGAAGAACCTAATCATAGCCAAGATGATGTCCTTACTAGAAGTCAAACTAGGAGATTTGAAAATGTTGGAGCTATATGAAAGGAATATATGTAGCTTTCTCACTGATAGAATAAAAAAAGTGGAGAGTTTCATCATATGGTTAAAGGTAACAAGAAATATTCTTTCATGGGACATTTTATCATCATGTCTTTCAGTAATCATGATGAACTTAAGCAAACAAAAGTTTGAATATTTTTGTGTACTTAGATCTCTCTTTTTTTTTTCTTGTTAATCATCTTTACCATATAGAACTGGTAGTGAGATTACAGGATCAATGGATATGAACAAATTTGGAGCTCTTATTAATACCATTATTGATTTCAAGTAAGCTTGTACCAATTTATAGCTCAACCAGCAATACCATAAGAGTACCTCTTTATAGTTCCATCAGTATTGAATTGTATGTTTTAAATAACTGCCAAATTAATGAACATGAAGTGATCCCTTAGCTGTTCTAATTTGTGTTTCTCAGATTATTAGAGAATTTGAATACTTCCAATTTGTTTTTCATAGTTTGTATTTATTTCAGGTACTGCCTATTCATATCTCTTTGACCACTTGTCTGTTGTACTTATACAGAGAATGGATCTTCCTCTTATATGTTTCTGTCATACTTTTTTATATGTTATAGCACACTTTTATCAGAAATGTTTGTAACAAAGTTTTTTTTTTCCATTCAGGCTTTTTTTTTTTTTGCTTCTAAATTTATTGCTTTTTGTTGTACAAAACTAATTTAAATATAATGAAATCCATTTGTTTTGTCCCCCATCATTTCTTGTATTTAAATAATAGATAAAACATAAAAACTTTCTATTCATAAGGAAATTAAGTCCCCCTCTTAAGAGGTATTGAATTCCAACTTTCACTCAAAGTTATAATTGTTCAATTTGATTTATCCTATACCATACTTTATTAAGTTATTTGTCTTGTCATCAAGGAGTATAGTTTACCAATAAAAGTCACATTCCAACACTAACAACACTGAACACAGTTCCCACATTTTATACTCCTCTCATTAAATGCAAAAATTTTACTCTACTATCCCCCCTGTTTTACTCTGGAATGCCCTTTCTCTCTGTTCTGTTCTCTTTTTGCCCTATTCCTTTTTTTAGTCATATTTTTTTTTACATTGATAATTATTGTATTCCTGTTTCCTCCTCTTTTCCCCACTCCCAGTGATCTTACATAAAATTACTTACAAGAAAGAATAGTCCAAATAATGTAAGTATTATAATTAATGAAACATTGTTATTTCCTTTTGAGTTAGAACTTTAACCCTGTCAGATTTGTTTGATGTAGTGCGAAAATTCTATTTCATCTCCTTTTAGACTAGTAGAACTTAGAATGTTGTCTCTCATTTTCTCTTTTAGAATCTGAACTTTACAGGGTTTCGTAAAATCCTCAAAAAGCATGACAAGATCCTGGAGACATCTCGTGGAGCAGATTGGCGAGTGGCCCATGTGGAAGTGGCACCATTTTACACATGCAAGAAAATCAACCAGCTCATCTCTGAGACAGAGGTGCAATGATTCTCCCTCTTCTGCTCCAGATATTCTTAGTCCTGTCTATTGTCTTCTGTCTGGCTTCCTTCTGATTTTGGGCCATGTTCCATAACTCTTTGGGTCTCAGTTTTCTTGCCTATAAAATGAGGGAGTTGAAACTGCATAACTTTTAAGGTTCCATCCAGGTCAGGCATGCTGGGATCATCTTTGCTGTTTGTAATTAGAAATTTGATGATTTCTAACTTTGATTACATGTGTTTACCTCATGAATTTTTTATTTCTTTTGCTTTACCAGTTAACGTCTACTCATAAAATGTCACAAATTAGCACAAAAGTTAGGTCTTGCTTTATAACTTAGACATTTTTCATATGAGTATGGTGAACTTTATGTTAAACTTAAGCTTTTTTTCTAGGCTGTGGTGACCAATGAACTTGAAGCTGGAGATAGACAGAAGGCCATGAAGCGTTTACGGGTTCCTCCTTTGGGAGCAGCTCAGGTTAGGATTTATTGCCAACATTTTTTGTCTCTTAACTTGTGTACTTAATTTCTAAACTGTTTATTTGTGGAATATATTTACTACATAACTTTTTTGTATTCTCTTTAAGCTCAGGATTTCAAAGGCCTAGGATTACAAGCAGTTAATCATGATTGAAAAGACATTTATTAAGGGGTATCTATGAGTGGTGCCATGCTACAGGCAATACAAAATTAATTGAACTGCTATAGTTACTTCCTTTGGGGGGTGTTTAGTTAAAAAATTACAACACGAAAGCGTATTGATGGTAGGGATAATGACAGTAAATACCAGTTGTTTTGATTGTTGGGTTTTAAAAGAATTTTGACGGTGTTAATGCCTCCAACTAGGAAAGGGGAAAAAAGATATAAGAATCCAAGCAAATATTTGTATTTACAATCACTATAAATTATTGTGTCTTTTAGGCAGCTGGGTCGCACAGTAGATAGAGTGCCCAACCTGGAGTCAGGAAGACCTGAGTTCAAAGATGTCCATAGACATTTAACTTTGTGATCGTGGGCAAATCACTTTTTTTTTTTTAGGCAATTGGAGTTAAGTGACTTGCCCAGGGTCACACAGCTAGTTAAGTATCAAAGGTTTGGTCTGAGGCTGGATTTGAACTCAGGTCCTCCTGACTTCAGGGCCAGTGCTCTTTCCACTGCCTCTATCCACTGCTCCACCTAGCTGCCCCGGCAAATCACTTAAAAAAAATATCTCTGCCTAAATTTCCTGATCTGCAAACTGAGAATAATAATAACACCAACCTCCTAGGGTTGTTGAGAAGATTAAATGCGATATTTTCAAGGCTATTAGCCCACTACCTGGCACATTGCTGGCTTAATAAATGTTTTTTCCCTTCCCTTTCTCCTACCCCATCCCCACTTACGAGATTCTTGGAGAACTTGTTATGTGAATTTTCCAGGTCTCAGTCCATCACAAATACTTTAGTGTGAATTATATTATAGCATATTCCACTCTCATAGCCTTTAGCTAGTTCAGGCTGTCATCACCTTTTACCTTAATTATTGTTATTATCTAATTGTTATTCCTTCCAGTTTTTGCCTAATTCATTCTCCAAACAGTTGCCAAATTGATAATCCTAAAATACAAATCTGATCACATTGTTTCCCTACTAAAATTTTTTCATTTGCTCCCAATCGCTTTTAGGATAAAATAGGAAATCCTCAACCTGACATATAAAACCTTCAATAGGATGGCTCCAGCCTACTTTTCCAGATTTATTTTATGTAATTTCTTTCTTGTATTCTCAGTTCCAGTAAAACCGGGCTGCTAGCTATTTCTTAGTGTACAGTCTTTCACCCACTACTACTTTTGTCTTTGCACAACTTCCATGTTTCAAGTATGCTGTCTCCCACCTCCACGTTTTAGAATCTTAGAACTTCCCTCAGAGCTAAACCAAAGCTTTCTTGATTTTCACAATTATTAATATTCTTGAAATTATTTGTATTACTTGTATATAATTTGTATTACTTCTCTGAGAATGCTTTAACTCTTCCCTTACCTCCCAGCAGAATGTAAGCCCCTTGACCACAGAGACTATTTTGTTTTTGCATTTGTGTTCTGAGCAGCTACTATTTGGGGTTGAATTGAACTGAACTGAAAAATCATCTTATGATTTTAAGTATTCTCTGCTATTTAAACAAATTGTTTTTTCTCCCTATCTATCTCAAGCCTGCACCTGCATGGACTACTTTCAGAGTTGGCCTGTATTGTGGAATATTCATCGTGCTGAATGTTGCCCTTGTGCTCACAGGTAGGTATCTTCTGTCTTGAATAGAATTACTTTTGGTTGAATCTGAACCTTTGAATATGTGAGCATAGAGAGATATATATGTACACACACACACACACACACACACACACACACACACACACACATTTTGTATATGTTTATCCCTCTGTAAGACAAAATCACCAAAAAGAAACTTTGACTATTCAGTTTGTGCTTATTTTTTTTTTGGGAGGGGGGTGTTTTGTTTTGTTTTGTTTTTTGGTGAGGCAGTTAGGGTTAAGTAATTTGCCCAGGGTCACACAGCTAGTAAGTGTCAAGTGTCTGGTGTGAGATCAGATTTGAACTCAGGTCCTCCTGACTCCACTGTGCCACCTAGCTGCCCCTATAGTGCTTATTAGTTAAAGATACTTTGGTATACTTGCTTCTTTAGAAAATAACCAAATGCTTATTTTTTTTTCCTTTATAATTCCTTTATAATTCTGTACTTTCTATATATAGTAATATGGATCTTATCTAAAGTTTAGTTATTCAGCATCTTCAACTCCATAAAGTATAGTAAAGTAGTTACTTTACAACATGTTTTCCTCAGTGGTATAGTGGAAAATGTGCAGAACTTTGGAGTTAGAAGGACTCAGGCTTCGATCAGTTTACTGCTTGTGTGACCCTGGGCAAGTCACTTTCTGGCCCTCATTTTCCTCATATGTGAAAAAAAGAACTCAAACTATATATGCTCTATAGTCCCTGCCTTCTCTAAATCTATAATCCTGTTATCCTGAAATTCAAATTAAACAAACAATTATTAAGCACATGCTATGTGTAGATTGCTATGATGTATGCTAGGAGAGTTAAAAAAAAGTAGGTAAGACACCATCGTTACCCTTGTGGAATTTATAGTATAAGGAGGGAATGTGACACACACAGTCCATTATAATGCACATTGATACATAAATTCCTTGGAAATACACAAACCAAAGTGTTACATAAAGTTTCAGAAGGAAGGTTCTTAGTAATAGGAAATCAGGGAAGAAATTATGGCCTTTGAATTTGGCTTTAAAGGATGGGTAAGCATTTAAATAGCTGAAGTAGTGGAAGAAGGACATTCTTGACATAGAGTGCAGCATTAGCAGCGTTAGAGACAAAGAAGTATGTTTTGTTTAGAAGCAGAGAGTTTGGGACAAATTGGCTTAAATTTATGGCATATAGAGGGGATGATATCATATAAGGAAAGAAAAGTAAGATGTGCAAGATTGTAAAAAGCCTTGAATATCAGGCAGAAGATTATTAAACTTCAGAGGTCAGAGAGAACCACTGAAGATCTTGGAGCAGATGAGTGATATGATAGAATGGACTAGTCTAGTAGTAGTATGAAAAATGGATTGTAGAAAGGAGAAAATAGTGATGAGAAGACCTATTTAGAAGCTATTGCAGAATTTTGGGAGGGTCAGTTATGAGAGCTTGTTAGTAATAAGGGCCTCATGACAGTGACAGTTGAGATTTACTGATTAGATATGAGAAGCAAAGGGGTGTGTAAGATATCAAGATTTTGAACATGGGAGAGTAGATGAGACTGAAAATAATGAAATCAGAAGAAATAGAAATTTGTTTTGTTTTAGGATGGTAGGGGTAGAGATAGATAATAAGTTTGGTTTTAGACCTATTAAGTTTCAAGTGCAAATGGAGCACAGATAGGTAGCTGGAAATGTGGGTCTAGAGCTCAGAAGAAGGCATTACATAGAGGGTTGTGTGTGATCTTCATAATGGTTGTTGAAGCAGTGGGATTGACTGATATTTTCACAGGAGACAGTTTAGAAAAGAGAAAAAGTTGAAGGTTAGAACCTTAGGGAAATATAAATTAAGGGGTTGAGAAGGGGATAAAGTGCCAGTGAAGAAATGTTTAGAGTGGTAGGAGAAGAGAAACAGTGGAATATATTCCTCTGAATTAAAAGGAAGAGAGAGTGCTAGGGCACTAGAATACATTTTTTTTATCATAATCTGACTCAACCAACTGAAGATTTAAAAAATAAAAATATTTTGTAAAACATTTGGGAGGTAGTATGATGTAGTGGAACAAAGATAGATTTGGAGATAGAACCCAGGGTATACCCTGGTTCAGCTACTTACTAGCTTGAAAACTTGGGTTTCAGTTTCCTCATCTATAAAAATGAAAGGGCTAGAATAAAGTAGTTCAGTGCTAGGCTAAAGGGCCTTAGATAGCATCTAGTCTAATCCTTTCATTTTATAGGTGTGGAAAATGAGGCCCAGAGAGGTTGTGTACTCCTTGCAAGGTTTCACAGGTAGCAAATGGTAGAGCTGAAATGTAGTGATCACACTTGAGGTAAAAAAGGTTTCAGTGGAAATTGAAAAGAAGAAATAGCTTTTTAAAAAAATGTTATACTTTATATCATTAATCATTAAAATTAATATTCCTTTAGGTGCATTTAAGCTTGGTGATGATAAGATGATATGGCCTCTAGTAAGAATCTATCGAGGTGGCTTTCTCCTAATTGAGTTCCTTTTTCTATTGGGCATCAACACCTATGGTTGGAGGCAAGCAGGAGTGAATCATGTGCTCATATTTGAACTCAATCCCCGCAACAATTTATCTCATCAGCATCTCTTTGAGGTAATTAGAACAAAATATAGTTATACACTTTTAACACAGTTTAGATATATTAAATATTTTCTTGACTTATTTGAATCTGTTGTCAAAAATACTATTATGTTATCCTTCTGACAAAAAGCAATTTAGAGAAACATAAATAATGGGATATAATCAGTTTTGTCCTTCTTTCCTCTTCTTCACCAGATTGCTGGATTCCTTGGGATATTGTGGTGCTTGAGCCTGCTGGCATGCTTATTTGCTCCAATCAGCGCTATTCCCATACAAGTTTACCCACTTGCACTATATGGATTCATGGTTCTCTTTCTCATCAACCCCACCAAAACTTTCTACTACAAGTCCCGGTTTTGGCTGCTTAAACTCTTGGTAAGTCTGGAAAAACCAGATATAGAATTTTAAGCATGATCATGAATATAATTTGAAGCCAAAAATGTTTCCTAGGCATGACCTTATACACAATTTTATTTAGTTATCTCTTTCCATCAATCAATCAATCAATAAGTAAATGTGAGTGTGGATACACATACATATATATGTATATTTAAATAATTTTGCAATCAGAGCTTAGTCATCAATGAGTAACTGTTGCTGAAGTCATAATGATGATAACTTTTGAGAAACGTGACAAGTCCGTATTAGAATTTGTGATAGATGAGAGGAAAGCTGAGAAATAGTTTGATATCCACCCTAGATCTTTAGAAATCAGATTTTAGAGCATTTAGAGAAATATAGATCAGAGCCCATGGACTAAAATTCTATAAGGTTTGGTAGTCCAAATGGGCATCTCTGAAGACTAAGCAGGAAATTTTGAAGATGCAAAGAAAAAAATTCTAATGTAGAGGAAAATGGAGTATTGTTCAAATATTTTCTCCCTGACATTGCCACCATTCTAATGCAGGCCCTCATCACTTCATGCCTGGACTATCACAATATCTCCTGGTGGGTCTGCTTGTCTTATGTCTCTCCCCATTTCAATCAACCCTCCATTCATCTGCCAAAGTGATTTTCCTAAACACAGGTTCAACCCTGACACCCCACTCCCCAACTCAGTAAACTACACTGACTCCCTATCACTTCTAAGATCCAATACAAAATGCTCTGTTTGGCCTTCAAAACCCTTCATAACCTTCTCTTTCCCTACCCCCCAAACACTTTTCCAGTCTTCTTTCATCTCTCACAGACTCTCTGATCCAGCAACACTAGTCTCTTTGTTGTTCCATGAATAAGACATTCCGTCTCTCAGCTCTAGGCATTTTCTCTGGCTGTTCCCCATACCTGGAATGCTCTCCCTACTCATCTCCCCTTCCTCGCTTATCTGGCTTCCTTCAGGTCTCAACTTAAATCCCTACTTCTCCAGGACGTCTTTCCCAACTGTCTCTTACTTCTAGTGCCTTCCCTCTGTTAATTATTTCCTATTTATCCTGTGTATAGTTTGCTTTGTATATATCTGTTTGCTTGTCCTTCACATTAGATTGTTAGCTTCTTCAGGACAGTGACTGTCTTTTTACCTCTTTTGTATCCCCAACTTAGTACAGTGCCTGGCATGTATTAGGTGATTAATAAATGCTTATTGATTGACTTGACCAACTGAAAAGACTGCAGTGAATATATAGGAAATTCATTGATCAACTTACATTTTTAAAAGGCATGTATAAAAGATGAAGCAATGGCAGGTAACAAAAGATAAATATAAAAATATAGCTTGGGCAGTTAGGTGTGATCGTAGATAGAGTGCTGGCTTGGAGTCAGGAAAATGAGTCTTCAAATCTGAGTTCAAATCTGGCCTCAGACACTAGCTGTGTGACCTGGGGCAGGTTGCTTAATCCTGCTTGCCTCGGTTTCCTCATCTGTAAAATGAACTGGAGAAGGAAATGGCAAACCATTCCAGTGTCTTTGCCAAGAAAACCTCAAATGGGGTCACGAAGAGTCAGACACTACTGAAAAACAACTGAATAAAAAAATAGTACAGTCCTCTGATAGTGTTAGAACAGTACTATTCAAATTACTTTATAGAGCCAACTAAATTACTCAAGACAAGAAATATCAGAGTATATAGCATCAGGGTAGGGGTTGGGAGGCATGTATCTATGGGATCTCAAGCTATACCACCAACAGTAATGAGCAAAGCTATCTGATACTAGATAAAAAAATAGTAAAGCAGACCAGTGGAATAGATTAGCTGAGCAGGACCCAGAAACAAATACACATAGCACTCTAGTTTACAGTAAATCCATGAACATAGATTACTGAGACAGAGACTTTTTATTCAACAAGAACTGCTGGGAAAACTGGAAAACAAGTTAATAAAAAATAAATTTAGATCAATGTCTTATACCAGTGGTATTAAACTCAAAAAGAAATGAGGGACACTAAACCATACATAAGGATCTCTGTGGGTTTGACTTAGAAAATTACATAATAATATTATCTGTAGTATATTTTATGTTTATTTTATTAAATATTCCAATTATATTTTAATCTGGTTCAGACTGCACCTGGGAGTGTAGTAGGTTGCATGGGGCTCATAGGCCACATCTTTGACATCGCTTTCTTATATCATAAACATATTAAGTGCCAAATGGTGGCACTATCCAAATATCATACCATATCAAACAATCATACCACAAAAAAATCTTGATTACATAATTTTAAATGAAATTTAATATTATTTTATAATTTATGCTTTAATAATAATATAATTTAATGAAACTTTATATAAAATTTTAAGTCATTGTAGCTATACATCATAAAAAATTTGAGATTAATGATAAATCTTTGCATTAAATGTCTTTGATAATAGGCTGATGACAGAAATCTCTAAGGAATTGACAAATAATAAGATAAAAGAGCCATCCCTTGATAGACATATAGTCAAAAGATTTGGTTTTCAAAAGAAGAAATATAAACTATTATATCCACATGAAAAAAGTTCAATATCAAGAATGATGATAATTTGGAACTTGAAATTTAAAAAAAAGAATAATGAGAAAAATTCAAATTAGAATAACCCTGAGCTAGCATCTCACATTCATTGAACTATCAAAAATATCAAAAGATGGGAACAGTTATTATTCAGAGAGTTTGTGGGAAGACAAGCATGCTAATTTTTTTGTTGACGGACCCATGCATTGAGTCAGCCATTCTGGAAAATAATTTGTAATTATGGGGGAAAAAAAGTTACTAAATTGTTCTTATACCCTGAGATTCTACTACTGGAACTACACCCTCAAGGAAATTATTGACAGCAAGAAAAGACCCAATATACAAAAGTGTGCATTAACAACATTATTCACGTTAATTAAAATATTAGAAAAATGTTTAAAAAGTTAAAAGTATATAACCAATAATTGAGGCATAGGTGAACAAATTATAGTAAATGAATGTAATAAAATATTGCATTAAGGAAATTACAGATATGAAGAATTCAGAGAAACTAATGAAATGATACACTACACTAATGAAATGATACTGTGTGAACAAGGCAGACAAAAGGACAATGTACACAAAGACTACAATATAATTTCACAGTAAGAAGCAAAAATATCTCTGGTCATTGTTGACACTATATTATTCAAATACATCCTTTTCTGTTAACAAACAATTGAACTTTTTAGAGGAGGTTCTTTGTAGGAGGTTTGGGTGTTTCTTGGGAAGTGTCACTGTCTAAACAAAATGTGTCTCTTTTCCCATTATTTATTTTTAAAGAATAGCATCAAGTGGGGCAGTTAGGTGGCACAGTGGATAGAGCACTGGCCCTAGAATCAGGAAGACCTGACTTCAAATCAGGCCTCAGACATTTATTAAAACCCCAGTTGCCTTTTCTCCAGTCCCTCCTTCCCTCTCCCTGCCAAAAAAAAAAAAAAAAAACCAGCATCAAATTTTGATTTAGCTGAGCCTCCTGAGGACTGCTAAGAACAAATAGAGTTTTAGAGATTTTTTTTTTCCAGGGAGAGGATAGCTATATTAGGAAAAAGAAGAGGATCAGAGATAGGGTAGGAATGTTGTTGAGGGTGAATGGCATGAAGATGACTGACAGTAGAGAATAAAAGGAGGAACCATTCAACTCATGTTTGGCATTTTTTCGTTTTATTTTTTTCCTACCAAGGAAAATTATTATTTAATTTGAAAGCACAGAAAAATAAGGGATTATAGGGGATTCAAATCCAAGACAAATGGGGAGATAGAGAATGCTTCAATGTCCTTGATGAGTTCAAGTTACCAGGCTCAGATTATGTACATACCACTGTCTTGAGAGAACCTGCAGATGGGATGATTAAGCCACTTTCATTATCATCAGGAATTTGGGAGATTCGCTATAGGACTAGAGATAAGCAAATGTCTTGGTTTAGAGAAAAGGGAAGAGAATAGAATCTGCAAACTGTAGGCCAAGGAAGTTGACTTAAATTCCTGGTAGAGTTATAGAATTTATTATTAAAATAATGGCTGATAAACATCTTTGAAAGGAAGATCACAAGGATTTAACATAGCTTCATCAAAAATAAGTCATACTGGACTAACTGCTAGTAACAGCATTATTAGATTGGTAGATAAGGGGAATACTGTCAATATACTTTTATCTAGATTTTAGCAAAGCATATGACAAAGTTTTTCATGTTATTCTTGTGTACAGGATCAGTAAGAAATAGGTTAAATAGTAGTGCATACAATTAGGTGGATTCAGAATTGGTTGAATGACTGGACTTAAAGACTAATCAGTAAAGGTTCAGTGCCAACTTTAGGTGTCCTAGGATCTATGCTTGGCCTTCTACTGTTTGATATATTCATCAGTGACTTCAATAAAGGCATAGATTGCAAGCTTATCAAATTTGCAGTTAAAAAAAAAAGCTAGGAGGGATAGCTAACCTGTTGGGTAGGGAAGTCAGGACCCTAAAAATTCTTAATGACCTAGAAAATTGGGACTCAATTGAGATGAAATTTAATACAGACAGTCATAAAAAATCAGTGTCAACTATAGAATGGGTAAGCTGTGACTGGATAACAATTTTTCTGAAAAAAAAAAAAAAAGATCTCGGGCTTTTAGTGGACTGCAAGCTCAGCATGAGTCAACAAAGCTGGTATAATCCCAAGTTACTTTAAGAAGAGTTATAGTATCTAGGACTAAGGAGATAATAAACCTATACTCTGCCCTGATCAGACCTCATTTGGCACACTGTGTCTGTGGTCTGTGCACTACATCCTGGGAAGGACATTGAGAGTTGGAGAACATCCACAGCAACGTATACAGGATTGTGAACATTTCAGGATCATCAGATATGGAAATTGATTGAAAAACTTGGTGATCTTTAGCCTGGAGAAAAAAAGTCTTGGGGACAGGGGAACATCATCACTGTCTTCAGGTCTTAGAAGGGCTCTCAGATGTAAGGGAAATTTTTTGCTAGTCTTCAAAGGCAGAGTGAGGTACAGCAGGTGGAAATAGCAAAGAAACCACTTTTAGCTCCCTTTTTGTAAGAAAAACTTCTCCACATTTAGGGCAATCCAAAATGCAGTGGGTTTCCCTACTCTTCCCTTCCGTTCAGTCCATTAATTCATTCTGTAAGTCTTGAAGCGAAGACCAGATAACTTCTATTTGGGTGAGTTATAGAAAGAGTTCTTACTTGTTTAGTTATGGGTTTTAATAGGCCTTTGAAATTCTTTCAAAGTCTAAGGTGCTATCTTTCTGTCAACAAGTCAAGATTTTGTCTCTGGCCATTCCTCCATTATTCGGTTTATAGCCTATCCATAACTCAGTGGACAGTTTTCATAAGTTACTTATTGTAGGTAAAAAAAAAAAATCACTTAGTCCTTGAAGAAAGATAGACTCACAGAATTGAAAGGGGCCTCAATAGCCCTGCAGCCCAACCTGTACCTGAATGGAGGTATGTATCCAGAACGTGTATGACAAAAGATCACCGAGATAACTTGTCCTCAGGTTAAGTGAAGGATTACTGTATTTCTACCAATCTATTAAGATGATATTAATTATTAAGAACTGTAAAGCAATATCTGAGAGGGAGGAATCGCCTTCTTCCTTGCTCATATATGTGGCAAGCTGAAGAAAAATTATTGATATGAAAAAAATGCAGGCACGTGGTATGTAGAGAGTGCTTCGTTCTGTCCCCATGGCCTGCTCCTTTCCCGGCTGCTTCTGTAAGTTGGATCTTTGAATGATTTCTCAGTACAGTCATAGAAGAATGACAGGGTACAAATCTCTACTTTGACTGTATTTCAGAAGTCCTGGGGATTATAAGATGTATGCCACATGAAAGCCACTGTATCTCTGAAATTATTTAGTCATGACTTCCCTACAGTATTTCAGTTACAGTACTCAACAATTCTTATCCTTCCATGTTAATATCTTTGAATATCCAAAAACATTTCCTCAGACTTCATAATCCGTTAATTAATTCTGTAAACATTTGCCAGTCAACTACTAAGTGCCACACACTGTGCTAGACACTGAGCAGTATAAAAGGATGACAGTCTCTGGTGACAGAGTCTGATTAGATCAGCCTTTGAAGTCCTCCTTGCTTGGTGTAAAACCTTCCCAAGGTCCACTCTACCTATGTAGTCTTTAAAAACCAGAATTCATCCCCTCCATGAGGAAGTATTGGAATATACTTTAAAAAAAACAGGAAGTGAATTGTTACTCTTTTTTGGGAGGAGGGGGGCTTTTGGAGATTATAGTTTACAGGATAGACTTTAAAATGGCAATAGTTATTGTACTGGAAGCTTAGATGAATAATACTGATTTTTCACCAGGAAGTGCTGAGAAGTATAATTGAGTTTATCCACACCCAATTACATTTTATATTTGGAATTATTTTTTGAATTTCTGTTTTTACCACTTTTTTTCAGTAAGCACTCTATTTTATTCAATAGTGAGCCAGTTAAGTTTTCACAAGTGTTATTTCTAACACTGCTTTATGGAAATAGAGCTGATTAAGATATATCACTAAATAACATAACTGTTTTCAAGTAAACACCAGTTGAGCCTATATTATATCTCTTATTTTGAAGCCCATCTCAAGTTTTTAATGAATTAGGAATTTGAAAGACTTGAGTGTTGCTGCAGTTGGATCATTGCAGGAAAAGATTGCATAGTTTTGTGCATTATATATTAAGTGAACATTCCCTCTATATATCTGCCTTTGTTGAGGAACAAGTTATGGTTCTTGCATGACAAATTACCTACACAGCTTATTATTAGCAGAAAGATTGCCAACTGCATATGACAATAAACAGTACAACTGCTGTGTGTTTAATAGATGAGTATTTATTGATGGAATGTGTTGGAAATCATGATACCAAAGGTAATACAGTAAGGAAATACATTGCTAATATTCAATGCAGAAAGAAAGTGTTGTTATAAGAATAATAAAACTTAGCAGGAATGAAATAGTTAAGTCCCCTGTAGTTGAAAACTCCAGTATTGATCAGCCTAATTTAATTTTTAAAACTTGACGTATTCTGTTCTTAGACTTAATCCTAGTGAAATTCAGCCAAGGATTTCTCCACCTGGTTCAATGCTTCTCTTAAAATTCCTTATCTCTTACTATTTAACAAAGAGCATAAAATAAATCATGTATTTTTTTCTTAGCTTGAAGTATAGTTAATTCACAAATTATGTAACAAATTGGTAGTCACTTATAACTGTTTATATCCAATATTAATTTTGGATGTATCAATCAAACATCTTAATAATCAACAGACATTTATTACATGCTTACCATTGTGCCATACACTATGCTAAACCCTGGGGATACAAAGGAAAAAGCAAACAGTGCTTGCTCTCAAGGAACTTACATTCTAATAGAGTAGATACTTGTCTCTAAATAGGTACATACAAGATACAAAGTCTAAGTAACCTTTGAGAGGAAGGTGCTAGGAACTGTGGGGACTGGGAAGGCCTCTTACAGAATGTAATATTTGAGCTGTCTTGGAGGAAGCCAGAGGTTTTAAGAGACAAGGGTGAGAAGAGGAAGAACACACCAGGTGTGTAAGTGATGTTATCCCCAAACCAAAATTTTCATTCATGAAGAGCTGGCTAGCTGCGCGCTCCTGAGCACACGCACACACACACACACACACACACACACACACTCTTATATGTGAACTTGATTTACTTGTGGTAAGGCTGTACATGCTAGTACAAAGCAAACAAATACCTTAAGTAAAATTATGTCCATTAGCTATAAATTTTCTATCCAAAATCTGAGTTTGGAATTAATGATATTTCTTATACTTGAAACTGTTGTTTAGTAGTAGAAGCATTTCCTTAGTTTCTAAGATTTTGTTGTTGTTTATAAAATGGTTTAAGTGACTGGTAAAATATCTAACTTCTATAATTTATTCATACATTGATTCAAGTCAAGTAAACTAACTCATTAAATATGTAATATATGCTAGGCACTGTGCTAAGCACTGGAGGCACAATACAAACAAAAAGAAAGCTCCTCTTCTCGAGGAGCTTACATTCTAATGGTGGAAGATAAAATATAAAAGGAAACTAAAGGCAGGTGAGGTAGGAGTGGGGAGGGTGGTTAGAAGGGATGTACCTTGCATGGCAATGAAATCCCAACAGTCAAAAGCAGAGCTAGGAAAGTAATGAGGATGACAGGCCTGAGGGAATTCTTAGGAAGCCTAATGTGAACTTGACTGGCTGGTAGAATTTCTTAGATACGTATTGATAAAATTTCAGTAAAAAGAGGAAAATATTTAGAAAAGCATTTGATACTCAGTAAGAAGAGCAAATTGTTCTTATGAGAGAATAAACTGAAATTCTGAAATCTAGAATTCTTCCTTTTTAAAGTACATAGACTATGCACAGGTCTCAGAAGCATGATATATTCCAAGTAGAATCAATAGTGTGTTTTTCCTCATTGCTTTTATAATAGTTCATTAATATTAGAGAGAAAAGTATAGGTATTTTTCCTGCTCCCATCCGTTTTACTCTACCAACTCCTTTCCTTGTCTTTTCCTATCTCCTCTCCAAATTCCTCCTTTTTCTCATTGCCCTCTCCTTTCCATTTGCTTCCCTTTCCTTCTTTCCTCCTTATTTTGTTCAGCATCTTTCCCTTTTGCTCCAACAAGGGCCCAGTCTACAGATATACCTTTGACTCAGTATCAGGAATTGCAGTTTGTTCTTGGCAATGTGAAAGAGGATCTTTGTTCTTGACTGCCGCCACTTTATCACGTGATGGTGCCCTAAGACTGAGTCAGATTCTCTTTTCTTTATGCCGGCTGATGCTATGCTCCTAACTATTTTACTCCCTTTGAATCTTTTCCTTACATTTCTCTTTGCCAGAGGGATCATAGATTTAGGGCTAGAAGAGAACTAAGACCATTTGATACAACCCTCTCTTTTGTCAGAAGGGAAAAACCAGAGATATAAAATTGTCTAAGGTCACACAGTGACAGCTGGAATGTGAACCCAGGCCCTCCAACTCCATGTCTGCTCCCTCTGTTTCTGGTACCACATTGCATAAGGATAGATTTAACCACCTAAGTTTGGGAAGCTCTTTTTAAAACATTGATACGAACCTGTATGAGACGGTGGGATGTGATAGAACCTCTTCATTCAGGAGGTTCTTTGTAAGGAACAGGTCTGAACTTAGGACAGGCCTTCAGTAGTAGTTTTGAACAGAAGTTAGATTCCCACACAGCTTGCTTTAGTTCAAACCCATATCCACACAACCAAACCAACCTAGCACAATCTAGAATCAGAGCCTATCATGCATGATTGGTTAACAAAGTGGAGATTTTTGTAAACCAGTATTTTCACTCAGGTTGAACCTGTTTTGCCTGCCAACTGGCTTTTTTAGTGTGTTTACCAGAACAGGGGTTCATGTATAGAACAAATCTTTGTGAGCATTTAGACAGAGAGCTATTGTGTTGAAATTGCCAACCTGGATGAGAGATGCCCATAGACAACCGGGTAGAACAAAACCTAGTAGAGGATCTCAAACTATGATAGAGCTGGAGCTGTGAATACTAGTAGTTTGAGTGCCCTCCTGGTGAATATTTAGAGTAAAGAAAGTAGGGTAAGCGGCTAGGAGGTGGAAGTCCATTTCCTGTTGTACAAGGAAGGAGTAGGTCTGCATTGCTAGGGACAAAGGTGCCTGCCTCTTTCACCTCACATAAAACTGACCAAAATAGCCTATGAGGTTATGAGGCTAAATAGGTAAGAGAGGTCACTTGAACATTTGCCGTGGCAAGGTATTAGAATGACACCCATTCCACCAAAATGTCATATATGTCCCTTTTCTAATAGTAAATAGTTTTCTGCAAAATCATAATGTCTCATAACCAGCATGTGGGGGCAGCTTTTATGAGGCAATTTCATAATGAATGCTAGGGATCCTCATCAGTGTAGCAATGCTGACTCTTGCATCAGTGTGAGCAAGATTCTTCCACACCCCTTCCCCATCTTGTCTGGGCACTGAGGAGATGTGTATCCATCGGGTACAGGAGAGGATTTGCTGGAATGAAGTCATGAGGTAGACTCCAGCCAGAAGACGTCCTGCAGAATTTCACACTTGATAATGATCTTGTATGATAGCACAGAATCATCGACGTGGAAGAAGCCCCAGAACGAACCTGCTGCAGCCCACTGGACTGAAGTATACTGCACAGCCCAGAGTAACTGCAGAGGGGCAGAGGAGCCCTCCACCTCCATTCCATTTTGAGAGTGCTTAAATTTCATGACATCCAGTCATGACAGCCCTTCCTTTCTGTTTCCTTCATCTTCTCCCTCTGACTCTCCTCACCTTTTCTCTCCTCACAGCTGCCCATGTAACTCACTTTGAGCCATGATATTGAATGAACTGTTACCAGGTATTCATGTTTGTCTGTGATTGGTTTAGCAGCGTCTGTGTTAGTAGCCAAACCAATCACCTGCTGCACGATATGACATACATGAATTGGAAAAATTAAAGATATGATGATTTTTTCATGTTTCCATGTTTGTGTTTTTTTTTTTTTCTTCTCCCAGTTCCGAGTGTTCACAGCCCCCTTCCATAAGGTAGGCTTTGCTGATTTCTGGCTGGCCGATCAGCTGAACAGCCTGACAGTGTTACTTATGGACCTGGAATATATGATCTGCTTCTACAGCTTTGAGCTCAAATGGGATGAAAGCAAAGGCCTGTTGCCAGATAAAATGGGAGGTAGGGGAAAAATACGCATCCACACTTGAGACTAAACTTCCCCAAAAATGTTGGGAATGCTGATTAGAAATTGTTATTCCCTGGTGAAAACATAATATCAAAAACTCAAACATTTTGTATTTCTTTCTTGCATTCTTATTCATCTGATATAATCTAGTTTTTAAATTTTGTGTTGTAATGATTATAGCTAATATTTATATAGTGCTTTACACAATTTATAAAATAGTTTGTATGCATTCTCTCTCTTAAGGTTTTTCAGTAGCCCTCTGACTTAGGTAATACAAATACAACTGATTATTCTTATTCTTATTTATTCTTCTTATTATCTGACAGACAAGAAAACTGAGGTTCCAAAATGTGAACTGTTAAGGGGCAGGGTCATGATTCAAACCCACATATTCTGACCCTGTGGATGTTCTAAATTTAAACTATTTACTAGGATACTTTGTAATTTCACTCTAAGAACAGTGAAAACCAAAAGAGCAGATTGTCATAAGATCTTTCTGTTTGTATTGCAACTGACCTATTGCAAGACAATCACTTTTCATCCTTGCATTGCTTCCTGCTTAATTTTGGTGAAACATCATTCTAAGCTAATTAAAAAAATGCTGATATCCAGAGTTAGGAAGAATACTTTGAGGAAGTGGTTATTGTTTTTGTTTTTTTAAAGAAACTTCTGGTTATCAAGTAAACTGGTTGCCTCTGCAGTTTTGGACAGACAAGCCTTATAACTTTTATATACTCTAAAGGAGGACTTTTGATTCAGGAATAGGAGCCTAGAGAAAAAATGAGAAATCAGAGCTTTCCAATAGCCACCCTGTATTCTAGCCTTTCTTCTCTTGTTCCTCCTTTGAACTAGCTGACCACTAAAAAGTTTGGTGATAAAACTTATGGAGAAGGAAATGATCTGAGAATTCATCGTTCCTCATTGTATAGAACGGTAATGTAAACGTGAAGCATCAATGTCAGTTAAGCAATAAACTAATCTACCCTTCTAGAAAATATAAAGAGATTGAGGTAGAATGGGAATGTAGAAAAGAAAAATATAAAATTTGTGATTTGTTTCTTCCTTTGAAATCTTCACAGGAACAGATATTTGCCACTCGTACAGCTATGGAGTGCGAGCCATTGTTCAGTGCATTCCAGCTTATCTGCGATTCGTCCAGTGCCTGCGCCGGTACCGAGACACAAAAAGGGCCTTTCCTCACTTAGCTAATGCTGGCAAATACTCCACAACTTTCTTCGTGGTGACATTTGCAGCTCTTTACACAACTCATAAAGGTATTACATTGATTATGAAGAAGTTTTTGAAAACCTTGTGTTTTTTCTTATTCTGGCACTATATCCATTTGTTACGGTTATCTCTCATTAAGATTCCAATTGCTCAGATCATTTTCCTGTGGGCTCAGGTGGTGTTTTATCTGCTTTATCCTTCCAAGTTATCCTAGTATTATTCTTCGTATTCAGTAATGCATAATTACTGAGTGAAAAGAAGCAAATCAGCAACCCAGGATGGGAGTAACTCCTGAATAAATGAGAGGTCTTGATTTATATGCACTCGGTACTATGCTGTGACACTTCAACATTCCATTTGCTTCGGTCAGATTTCCTGTTCTTTTTTGAAGCCAGGAGAGACAAGTAAAATTTCTAGGAAAGAGTCCCCTTTGGCTGTCATGCATATTTTTCTCTCTCTCTTTTTCCAGTGCTGGAGATTGTTTCCAGCCCATTTAACTGCAAATTGAGCTCTCTGATCCCTCTAGTTTCCTATCTCCGCGGAAACCACGGTTATTACCTGATTTGTTCTTGTGTTGTAAAGGGGGGAAAGCTTTTCACTCGAAAGCTGCATGCAATCATTCCAATTTTTTGTATACTTTTCCCAAGTATTGTCAGTTCAAAGGCTCCCTCCGTTTCACTCAAAAATACCCCTTTTTTGTCTACAGAAATCAACATTTGCCCATACACTGTAGGTTAAATTTTCATCTGCAGGTTATAAAAGGTATTTGAAAAATAATGATAGCTAACTTTTATGTAGTTTTAAGGTTTGTAAAGCACTTTACTTATGTTATCTTATTTGATCTTCACAACAACCCCAGGTGGTAGATGCCATTATTATCCTCATTTTACAGATGAGGAAATTAAGGCAAACAGGGATTAAGTGACTTGCCCAGGGTCATACAACTAATAAGTGTCTGAGGCTGGATTTGAACTCAGGTCTTCCTCACTCCAGGCCAGAAGCTTTATCTGCTGAACTCTCAGCTGCTTTTAATTATTTTGGTGAGATTCTTTCTGTGAAAGTATAAATTTTAGGCTACTCAGCTGGCACTTCAAAGATACAACTAATTTGAAATATGTCTGATGGTACATAGAAAACTGGGAGGGCACATTTATTGATATAAACTATAAATTTAGACCAACAGAGCAAATAATAGAATATATTTCATAGTTGTGAGGAACCTCAGAGGTCTGTTAGTCTGAACCTTACTGAAGCCTGAATCCCTTCTCCTCTCTATTTATGTATAGATAGATATCTACTATAAATAAAGATATCTATCTCAAGATAGATGTCTAGAGCTATTTGTACTTTGTAGATATCTAGCTATATCTATACAGATGTCTATGTCTATCTATCTATCTATCTACATGTATATATACACACATATATGTATGTATAAATAATATCCTTCATTTGAAAACCACTAGTATTAGGGAACTCTCTACTTCTCAAGGTAGCCAGTTCCCTTTTTCTTTTTTTTTTCTTTTAAACAATTCTAATGGTTAGGAAGTTAGTAATTGTGTTATACTAAAATCTGTCTCCTTGTAAACATTGGTCCCTAGGCTTATATTCTGAACCAAGCAGAATAAATTTAATTCTTTTTCTATATATATTAAATTCTTCCAAATACTTAAAGACAATAATCAAGTAAGTTCAGTTCAGCAGCAGCCTACTAAGCCTGTACCATGTGCAGAGCATTTTGCCATGCTGAAGGATATACAAGTTTACATAAGACAGCATCTACCTCTACTCTCAAGGACATTACAGTCAAGTCACAGGATCAAGCAGAATATGTAAAAGGCATAGAATTTAGGATTTACAAATGGAAAAGACCTTAGGAGTGATCTAGTTCAACCCCCTCAATCTATAGGTGAGGAAACTGAGACCAGAGAACTTAAATGACTAGCTTGTGTATATGTATATATTTGTATACAGGTTGTCTCCCCCATTAGGTTGTAAGCTCCTTGAAGTCAGAGACGTGTCTTTTGCCTTTTTTTGTATCCCCAGCACTTAGGCACAGTGCCTGGCACATAATAGGCACTTAATAATTGTTTATTGATTAATTGCCCAAGTTCTTATAGATAGTAGGTGACTGAGGTGGGGCAGAGCTCCTCAAATCCAGTATTATTTCTACTATAGGAGAATGTGACACGTACTTAGAAAACAAAATCAAATTAAAATAAGGCCTATTTCTGTAGATATATTTTATGGTTTACTGAGTACTTTTCTTACAATATCCCTGTAAAGTAGGTAGTGCAACATTATTTTACAGATGAGAAAACTGAGGCCCAGCAAGGGTAAATGATTTGCCCAGAATAGATCTCAGAGCCAGGAGTCAAATGCAGGTCTTCTGACACCAGAACTAATATTCTTTCCACTGCACCAGCATAAGTGCATTATTTAGATTAAAATAAAGTTTTGGAAATCTTAATGGGAGGAAAGTTGCTTCTAGCTAAAGAATCAAGGAATGGTCCATAGAGGAAATGGTGTTTGAGTTAGACTTTAAAGGATAGGTTAGGATTTTATTAGGTAAAGAGGCAGAAGGAGAAAGTGTAATAGAGGAAGGAAAATTCTGGACATGTTTGGGACAGAAGGAGAAGTCTAGATTGTCTGGAATGTAAAGTATGAGGGGTGGCATCAGGTTATTGGAGAACCTTGGATTTTATTTAATTGGTCATAGGGAGTCACTTCAGATCTAAGCAGATCTGTGCAGATGGAAAATTTTTGTGGCAGTGAAATGAAAGATTTCTTGAAAGAAAAAGAGAACGAAAGCAGGAAGATCTGTTAAAAGGCTATTGTTGTAGTCAAAGTGGTGATAAAAGCCTTTACTAGACCAGTGACTATGGGGATAGAAAGGAACTGGGAGAGATGTGAAAGATGTTACTAGGAATAGAATCCATAGGACTTGGTAACAGGGTAAGCGAAGGAAGACTCACCAAGGTTTCAGACATGTGAGAAAAGATAAATGATTGGAAGAGAAAGGGGTGGGAGGAGAAGGAGAGGAACTCACATGCAGTGCTTGAAGCTTTGCCCGTCTTTGATCTTCAAACAACTCTTCAAGGTAGGTGCTATTATCCCCATTTTGCAGATGAGAAAACAGGCTGAGAAAGGTTAACTGACTTGCCCTAGGTCACACCTGATAGGTTGCTGAGGCAGGAGTTTAACTCTGATCTTGTGGACTACAAGTCCAGTGCTTCCAAGTTCACCATGTCACTTAGCTACCTCTGACCACCAATAAATATAGTGAATTCAGAAGGCATATGCAAATGGAGATGTTTAGACATTGATGATTCCAGCTGTCCCTGGAAAGATGTCCTATAGGCAGTTTGAGCTGTGAGTCTTTGTTTTTATTTTCTTTTCTGAAAGGTGAGTTTTCACTTTCACTTCCATTATGATCATCAGAAAATGATATCATTGTCTTTTTTTTTTTTTTTTTGAAGGCAATTGGGGTTAAGTGACTTGCCCAGGGTCACACAGCTAGTACGTATCAAGTGTATTGTCTGAGGCCGGATTTTAACTCAGGTCCTCCTGACTTCAGGGCCAGTGCTCTATCCACTGCGCCACCAAGCTGCCTCAATATCATTGTCTTTTGAAATATACATCGGCTTTCCACATGTTTAAAATAATTTTTCTCCTCACTGAGAAATCATTTGTCTTATTTTAAAAATTTAAAGTTATTTTAAAAATAATTTTCTGAAGGAAATGTTAGGTGGCACATTGAATTAAATCATAGGCTTGTTGTTTGAAAAAAAAATAAAAGACAAGTTCAAATCCTGCCTCATACATTATTGGCTTTGTGAGCCTCTATCACTTGGCTTCCCTTCGCCTCAGTTTCTTCATCTGTAAAATGAATTGATAGCTTCTAGAGGGTTTCTTCCATTCCTAACTCTTTGATCCTATGATCTGAAGATTTTTCACGTATATGAAAAAAGTGACTTAGGTTTTACTCATTTACTTTGGAAATTTAGAGAAGTCAGTTTATCAGTTATAACAAGAAAGATCCTTTGACAATCAGAAGCCCTCTGGTTGTCTGTCTTTGTTCTTCCTAGGATATGGATTGCCTAATTCTGTAATGCCTGGAGTTTACATTTAGAAGCAGTGTTTATTACATTGAGTCGTCTTGTTATCTGAGTCACATTATTTTTAGAGGTCTGGTAGGAACTAACTATTGATGGTACCAACAACAAACAAAGTTTAAAACCTCCTCTAGAATAAATCTTAGCTACTCTTCATAGCTATTAATTTTTCTTATTAAGCCTTCAGAGGTTCTGTTGTGAACAAGAGTTTTTCCCATCAGGGAGGAATTATATTCTTTGGCTCTAGCATTACACCCCAGATGATTTCATTTCAAATTCTCAGGATCTCACAATGAACCAAAGAAGATCAGGGCAGAGTCAGAGGTTCCATACCTTTTTTAGTTATCTGGCCAAATACATACAAACCAAAATTGCAACATATTACTTAACATTAATGTTTTACCAGATACTTCTAGCTTTTTTTAGGTATAGTAGTAAAACATCTTTTAAATGTGATTTTCCTAGAGCTTTGATATGTCTAGAAGAGTACATCTCCAAATTTTATAATGAAAGTCAATAGAAAATTAACTATCAAATTTTAGACAGTTTCAGAAATATTTGAGGATAATTTTTCATTTTTACATATCATAAGGAGTCCTTTTATTTTAAAATAATCAAAAAAGAAAGATTTTATCAATGAAATATTTCCAGTGTCTTACCGTTTAAAAAAAAAGATCACCCCATCACCAGGCCTGATGGCACGCACCTATAATCCCTATTGTGAGTTGAAGTGGGCTCTGTGTGTTGGGTGTCTGCACTAAACTTTGCATTGGTGTGATGGCACACACAGGAGAGGTAGGCCCCTGGGCTGCTGGGGGAGGAATGAGCCAGCTAGGTTGGAAACAGCAAATTCAAGCTCACCTTCCTGTCAGTGGTGGGATTAGGCTTCCAGCCTGGGTTAGATGGGGAGCTTTTTTTAAAAAACAAAAACAAAAATAGCTTCCATGGTGTTGTTTCTGATGGCCTACATTATTGAATCAGCATACTTATTGATCTCCCTATTTCCAGTGTTTAAAGCCCTCTTTAATCTCACTCCAGCCAAAGAGAAATCACCAAGAGCTATATAACTCTCCTTTGAGGCTCTACCTATTTAATGTCAAGAGGAACACTCAAGACTTTCTATAAGAGGAACCACATAATGTTTGTTTTCTCTTTGGCAAAGTGATAGCAAAATACATGTGATTCTTATTAAGATGAAGTGGGAGGTAAAATATCCCTGTGCACACCTTAGTGCTGGCTAAGTAATCTAATCTAGATCTATCCCTGTCTATCCCTCCTGAAAGTTTCATGGTCATAGAGACCATAAATTGCAGCAGGTGCTGAAGAAGGGATGGAAAAAAAAGCATTTCAGGTGGCTAAAATTGGGGGTGCTGAAATGTGTTTCCTCATTTCCAGGAAGGGAAGAGGGAATAATATGAAAGGCTTATTTATTCCTAGGATTAAAGTAGTTGACTTGTTGCCCTCTCTATTCTGCCAACCATTTCAGGGCAGAAAAATGGCAGTGGGTTGGTAGGAAAGCAATTAAAGACTAATGATCCTCACTTGATCCTACCATTTCTGTTACTTGTCCTTTCTTTTTTCTACTAAATTTGAGAAAGCCAGTCACATTCATTGCTTTCATTTCCTCTCCTCTTACTCAGTTCTTTTTTTGGCCATTAACTTTTTTGAAAAGAAATTTATATATTTTTCCAATTACATGTAAAAACAATTTTAATATTTTTTTTTCAATTTTGGGTTCTAAATTCTCTCCTTCCCTTCCTCCCCTCCTTCATTGAAAAGATAGGTAGTTTGATACATAGGTTATACATATGCAGTCCTAGAAAACATATTTCCATATTAGCCATGTTGTGAAAGAAAACATAGACAAGAAAAAAAAGAAAGTTTTAAAAAGTATGCTTCAATCTTCATTCAAGCTCCATCAGTTTTTTCTCTGGAAGTAGATAGCATTTTTCATCCTAAGTCCTTCAGAATTGTCTTAATCATTGTACAATATTACTATTATTGTATGCAATGTTCTCCTGGTTCTGCTTACTTCATTTTGCATCAGTTCGTATAAGTCTTTCCAGGTTTTTCTGAAAGCATCTTGTTCATCATCTCTTATTGCACAGTAGTATTCTGTCACAATCATATACCACAACTTGTTCAGTCATTCTCCATGATGGGCATCCCCTCAATTTCCAATTCTTTGCCACCACAAAAAGAGTTGCTATAAATATTTGTGTATATAGAGGTCCTTTTTCTTTTTTAATCTTTATAGGATACAGACCTAGTAGTGGTATTGCTGGGTCAAAGCGTATACACAGTTTTATAGCCCTTTCAGCATAGTTCCAAATTGCTCTCCAGAGTGGTTGTACCAATTCATAGTTCCACCAGGAGTGCATTAGTGTCCCAATTTTTCCACATCCCCTCCAACATTTGTCATTTCCTTTTTCTGTCATATTAGCCAATCTTATAAGTGTGAGGTGATAGCTTAGAGTTATTTTAATTTGCACTTCTCTTCTGAAAAATGCTTGTTTATATTCTTTGACCATTTATCAATTGGGGAATGACTCATATTCTTATGTATTTGACTCAGTTCTCTATATGTTTGAGAAATGAGGACTTTATCAGGGAAACTTGCTATAAAAAGTTTTTCCTAGATTTTTGCTTTGCTTCTAAGTTTGGCTGCATTGAATTTGTTTGTGTAAAAACTTTTAAATTTAACGTAATCAAAATTATCCATTTTATATCCTGTAATGTTTGCTCTCTCTTATTTTGTCATAAATTCTTCTATTATTCATGGATCTCACAGATAAGATATTCCATGCTCCTCCAATTTGCTTATGATATCAACTTTTAAGTCTAGATCATTAACCTGTTTTGACCTTATCTTGGTATACGGTGTGAGATGCTGGTATATAACTAGTTTCTGCCAACCTGCTTTCCAGTTTTTCTAGCAGTTTTTGTAAAATAGTGAGTTTTTATCGCAAAAGCTTGGATCTTTGGGTTTATCAGACACTAGACTGCTGTGGTCATTTACTACTGTGTATTGTATAACTAATCTATTCTACTCTCTTGCCCAGTTCTAAACACCGTATAATCTGACTTTCAGCCTCATCATTCAGCTGAAACTGCCCTCTTCAGAGTTACTAGTAATCTCTGAATTGACAAATCTAATGGCCTTTTCTTAATCCTCATCCTTATTGACCCCTGTGCAACATCTGACATTATAAGTCACCCTCTTCTCCTGTATGTTTTATCTTCTATGTTTTTGTGATTGCTTTCTCCTGTCTTTCCTACAGCTCCTTCTCAGGCTCTTTTCTGGTTGTTCTTCTGTGTTATGCCCTCTAAACATGGGTGCCCCCAAGGGTCTGTCCTGGACCCTCTTATCTTTTTCCTCTATACTGGCTCACTTTGTGACCTCAGCAACTTCCTTGAGTCCAGTTGTCCTCTCTCTGCAGTTGATTCCCAACTTCAGCCCAAACCTCTTTCGGGAGCATCCCCAACTGCCTTTTGGACATCTCAGAGTGAATGTCTTGTAGGCATTTCAAACTCAGCATGTTCAAAACAGAACTTTTCCCCCCAAATCCTCCCCTCTTCCTGACTTCTCTGTTCTTTATCAAGGGGACCACCATTCTTCCAGTTACCCAGTCCTGTAACGTCAGGGTCATACTTGACTCCTCACTCTCATTTATTCCATGTATACAATCTGTCTTCCCAACATCTCACATTTCCCTTTCTCTCCACTTAGACATCCACAACACTAGTTCAAACTGTTATCACTGACACAGTTAAGAAATGCCTGTTGACTGACTGGTGAATTAAATGAAAATTTTCTTTTGCTGAGAGTTGAGGTAGGGTAGATAGTAGAGACTAAAAGTTAATTGGTTTGCCCAAGGTCATACAGGCAGTAAGTATCAGAGCCACTTCAAATCTGTTGCTCTTTCAACAGTTCAGTTAAATTCTGAGGTCATTTGTTAAACGTCTACTATGTGCAAGATACTCTGCTAGACACTAGGGGCACAAAGATGAAAATTAAACCGGCCGTGCCCCTTGCTCTCGGTTTCTTCCTCAGTAGACTCCCAGGGAATAAAATATCCTTTACCTTAGGACACAGCCCAAGGACCCAGGTCTGTGCTAAGTGGATCTTACTTGATCTGGGGATTTACTGCTTGAGAGTTAGGATGGGATTAGAATCCAATCAGAGGACCTGAGCTTTCAGAATAGCTAATTCCTCCTCAAATCACTAACTGAAATCTGTAGTTGTTAGTCTTTGAATCCATAGCTGTCCTGTAATGTAGCTGTTTGTTAGTAGAACATGATGTTAGGTTTTTAAAAATCATCTAACAAATAGTGTAACAAAAAATTAAAGGAGATACTGATTATTTGGACCTGATATATAGTTGTGTGAAATACTTTTCATTTTCTGTGGGTTTTTTTTTACTTAAACTATACTAAAAAATTTGATTTGTCAGGTTACTATTCTCATTTATTGATAATAATAGTGAGTTAGATAAAATCTGGTATAGCTGCCATTAGAGCTTAATTTCTGTTCATTTCTTTTAGACAGTAAGTAATCCCAAAAACTGAATTAGGAAACATTGAGCTTAGATATCTATAGATCTAAGACAGTAGGTTTTTTGTGATTACTGATGTCGATATTTTTCCATCAAATTAGGAGTACATTGCAAAGGTGGGCTTTTTGTAAGAGAAAAAGGAGTTAGACTTGATAGAGAAACCTTGCTTTTCAGACCCAGTGACCTTGATCTTTTCTGAGAACCATCTTGCAACAGTTACCATGGTAACAGCATTGTTGGGGGCATTTTCATGATTGTTTCAAAGGTTATTTTTCCTGTTGTGTTATGTCAATAACTGTATGATTTTATAAGAATAGAAAGTATTCTGTGCCTCTAGATCATATGTACAAAAAAAAGTATAGGCAGCCTATAGATTAGAAGATTAAGTATAGAACATTAATAATAAGAACATTAATAATAAGAATTAATAATAAGAATTTAACACCTTTTGTGTTAAAAAATGGAACACACTATAAAAATTTCAGCATTCTTGATTTTTCTTTATTTTATACACAAAAAAAATCTTTAACTTGTCAGCTGGTCTCCGTATTTTAAGTATTAATATTTCAACGCAAAGATGCATTTGAAACAAACTCCAAAAGATTTTTTTTTTTAAGGGTAAGTACCCACAAAGATTTGGCCATTATGAAATGGCCATTTTGTAGTCCTTGGAGTTTCTTGTCTCTGTCATCTAAGAAAAAGAACCAAGAAGATCAAATAATAGAATAAGCTATTGTGCTCTAATTTCTAACCTGCCAAGGAAAATGACATTTTGTTAGGATTTTCTGGTTTTTTTTTTTTTTAGTGATAGTTTCTAACCTCTCCTTTCAAATTATTTATTAATTCTTTTGTAGATTTAGCTGTTTGATGCTCTCTGACTGTGGAACAAATCAAATCTTCACAATTATTGTTCATTTTGCTTAAGGCTTTTGTTAGGTACCTATTCCTAACCTAAGAATGGGGTTTTAGACTTTAAAACACTAGGAAAAATAATATTTTGTATTAGGATATTTTCCCCCAGTATCTAACTCTGATGTAGATGTCCTCTGTTCAAAATTCCCTTGGGATCATTGTAGTGGAATTCTCAGTTGTTTGAATAACTATTCATTTTTCTGTATTAGTAAGTCCTTCCTTTCTGGAATACAGCCAATCTGTTACCCTACTCCCATGCCATATAATATGCCAAACTTTAAACTGTTTTGTTTTTGAATGAGTTAGAATCGCAATTGTACTTTGAGTTTATGGTAGAAAAATTTTCATATCTTCATTGTCTTCAATTAAAGTTCTTTTTAGATATAAAAAAGTCACAACTTCAGAAAATTTAGCTAGGTCATTAATTTTATAGTGAACTAATTATTAAAAATAGTCTGAGTCTGTGGCCCTTACATAATTTACCCTGATAAAATTGTTTTAAGGAAAATACCAAATAAAAAGTTAAGATTCTTTTTTCTAATTGTTTAAATGATTTTTAAAAATAGTTTCCAATTGATAATTTTTGTTTCAGTACTTTTTCTGCTTATGGGGTTCAGGTCTTCCTTTTAGCTCATTCTGGCTATGTGATCCTGGACAAGTCACCTAACCTCTCAGTCTTCTAGACAAGTCTATAAGCTGTAGAAAACGCACTGACCTACATCGGTAGAGAGAATTTCAGCAACCTGGAATTCCTTATGTAGGTGAAATCAGAAGGTCTAGTCCCTATCCTTATCTCTTTAAAAATAACACAGATTCTCTCAGCCAGATAACATCTTGGGTGTCATTTCTTTAGTCATCTTTGTTTTTAAAACCGCTTTTACAACGAACAGCTGATGTTTAACATTTCTACATAGGTTTTTTTTTTTAAGATATTCATGTACATAAGGGACAGTATATGTTTATATATATACTGTTGTAATGAGGCATGGAAAAGAGAAAGGGGTAATTTTTGTGTTATCTAAAATAAGTGGAGCTATAAATTGATTATGGCTACAACATATGGAGGAGTTTGTCCATGGAAACAATTATAGAGAATTTTAAAATGGTTTCTTTAAGACATATTTTTATGGTTTTTCTTGTTGCCTACCTTAGATTTTATATTACATTTAAGTTGCCATAATCAGTAAAAGTTATAATTATCAAGTTATTTATTATTGATAGATTTTATAAGCATAATGAAGGGACTATTATTATTATTATTATTTTGCTTTTTGATGAGGCAATCAGGGTTAAGTGACTTGCCCAGGGTCACACAGCTAGTAAATGTCAAGTGTCTGAGGCCAGATTTGAACGCAGGTCCTCCTGACTCCAAGGCCAGAGCTCCATCCACTGCACCACCTGGCTGCCCTGACTATTTCTTTTTTAAAAGTAATTTCCCCCAGTATCCTCTCCCCTCCCAGAGAGCCTTCTCCTATTACAAATAATATTTTATAAGACAAGAAAAAGAAGAGGAAAAATTTTGTATAATTGATCGATACATTGAAAGAAAACCAAAAACGTGCTATACCTGTGGACTTTACAACCTCCATGAAGGAGTAGGTTTTGGAGCATCCTCTCATTTCTATGAAGCCATGCTTGTTCTTTATAATTTTGCAACATTCACTTTGTGTGTGGGATGGTGTGGGAATAGGGGCATCTCTTCCATGTACATTGTTGTAGTCACTGTGTATGTTGTTTTCTTGGCTCTGCTTACTTCCCTCTGCATCATTCTGTGTAGATTTTTCCATGCTTCTCTGCATTCATCACATTCATAATTTCTTACAGCATAGTAATATGCTACTATATTCATGTACTACAATTTGCTTAGCATTTTCAAATTGATGAGCATGCACTTCCTAACTTTTTGCTATCAAAAAAGTACTGGTGTAAATGTTTTGGTGCATATGAGAACTTTATTATCATTGGCCTCTTTGGCATATTAGCCCAGTAATGGAATTCTCTTGGGTTAAAGGTTATGGACATTTTAGTCACTTTGTTTACATAATTCCAAATTGTTTTCCAAAATGGTTAAACCAATTTGTATCAACAATGCAACAGTGTACCTGTCTTCCCAGAGGTCCTCAAATATTGACTGTTGTCATCTTTGCCAATTTTCAGACTATGAGATAGAATATCAAGGTTGTTTTGATTTTCATTTTACTTATGATTTGAAGCATTCTTTCATGTGGTTGTTAATACTTGGGAATGATTTTAAAAACTGTTTATTTATATTCTTTGACCACTTATCTATTAGGCAATGGCTATTTAACACACACACATACCCACACATCTGTTAATTGTTTACATATCTTGGATACCAGACTCTTATCAGAGAAAAAAAATTTTTTGGGGGGGCGCAACTGGGGTTAAGTTACTTGCCCAGGGTCACACAGTTAGTAAGTGTCAGGTGTTTGGTCTGAGGCTGGATTTGAACTCAGATCCTCCTGACTTCAGGGCCAGTGCCCTATCCACTGTTCCACCCAACTGCCCCCAGAGAAATTTTATAAAAAGATTTATTTCATCCCATTTGGCTGCCTCCATTCTTATCCTAGGAACGTTAATTTTGTCTTTGTAGAATCTTTTACTTTTGTGTAATGAAAGTTATCTATTTTATCTTTTGGACTTGCCTCTGTCCCTTGTTTGGTTAGGAATACATCTCTTACCCAAAGCTATGAGAAGTATATGATCTACTTCTTTTCTAATTTTTTTTTGTAATATAATCTTTAATATTAAGGTCACATATCCATTTAGAATGTGTTGTGGAATATGGTGTAAGGTCTAAGCCTGATTTCTGTCAGACTGCTTTCCAGTTTTCCCAGCAGTTGTTTTTTTTTAAATCAAGTAATAATGTTTTCTTGAGTAATTTATGTTTTCTGCTTCGTCAAATACTGGAATGAGTTCCTTTATTTCTTATTCTCCGTGAAGTAGTTATAGATCATAATTTGGGGGGGGGATAATTTTAAATATTTTTTATAATTCTAAAGATTTTTAATAAAGAGAAGTAATAAAAAAACAATTATGTAAGTTTCCTCATCTCTAAAATAAGGGGTTTGGTCTAGATGGTTTCTGAGTTCTCTGCCTTTTCTGAATCTGTGATTTTATGTAGTATTGAGTATTTGTTCAAATTTTTACTGTCTTCTTGGTGCTGCAAGAAGAATACAGGGTATAGGTGAGCTGTGGTACCCTTCCCTTTAGACATTTATAAAAATTTGTATATACTTCAAAATATCTGTGATCTTATCGTTGTGGTTACTCCCTCTATGTTATTCTATTCTCCCTCTATCACAGTCCATTTGCACTGCATTATTGTGTCTAATCATTGTCCATGCCTTCACAATTAGAGGATCTATTCCTCTAGTAGTGTTCCTCTAGAAATTTTAACATTCCATGAGTGCCAGTGTATATCAGCCTGTCACTTTGTTATCCCTTACTCATCCATTTCCTTGATATCTTTGATGTTATACTACAGCCTACTTATGACCACCATATGTCTGTTCATTACCCTTTGGGTAATTGCACTTTTCATTCTTTGGAGATTAATGTCTCATGGTTTGTAGACACACAGCATCATTGGAATATTGATATTAAAGATGAAATTTTCTGTCCAGGAGCAGCTTGGGAACATTGAAAAACAGAGTTTCCAAATTGCAGTCCATTTTGCTTTCTCATGTTCAGTTCTAAACCCAGTTCATCATTGTTAAGTGAGTCCAGTCCAAAATATAAATACTTATGGAGTAATAATAACTCCATTGGCAACCCAACCACTTTGTATGTCATTTGGACAATATACATTCTTCATTTATCTGGGGTTTTTTTTCCTGTTTGGATTGCAAAACGAATCACTTTCAAGTAGCCATTGAGGAGGTCTTATAATATTCTGGGTCTTGATACAGTCAGTATAGTGACTCCATGCTAGCCGTCACCCTCCTTATCTGATTATTTACCAGGTGTCAATTGATTTTGCCTCTAAAGCAACTCTTCGCTTTCTTTTATACCCTGGCTTAGGCCCACATTATATACATGAATTACACAGTTATTTAAGTTCATATACATTAAAAACATAATTATTTGAATGTGCTATGTAAGAGGAAAGTGAGGTAATTAAATTGAATTTACAAATTTATGCTTAATTACTATCCACCCAGCAAGACTTGCTGTAGAAATGGATGTGGCTTAAAAGTTGGAATAAAGTGGAGTAAATCACTGTAATCCTCCCATATTCACCTCCAGACAACCATAAAATAGTGCCCCCAGAAATCCTGGAACAGCAGAACCAGCAAAAAGCTTAGTCCAAGAAACTTGGAAGATCAGCAGAAAAGGTCTTTTTCACTTGAATAAAAGGGGAACGCAGTCCAGGACAGCAGCAGGCCCCACCTCAGCAAACCAGCGTGCCTCAGCATAGCCAGAGGAACAGACAGACTCCATCTCTGAGAACCAACCACCACATGCTTCCGCATAGCCCCAGGCAAACAAGCATCCTCCAGTGGCCAAACCTCCATGTGCTTCAACAAGCCCAGGCCAGACAGGTAGATGCCAACCTTCCAGGTGCCTCAGCAAAGAGGCATACCCACTGGCTCCCTGTATGCTTCAGTGTAGCCCTAGGCAAGCAGGTAACCTCCAGAGGCCAGACCACCACATGCTTCATTATAGCCCTAGGGAAATGTAGAAATACCCCGCTGGCCTCAGCACATACCAGACACCACGACTAGCATCCCAGCTCAGTACCAGGTAACCTGCCAGAACCCTATGACCTCCAGCAGCACCAGCCCCTCCCCTGCAGTATCAGTGCAATACCAGGTGAATAGCCAGGGCCTGTGGCCACTGGCACAAGAAGCCTGAGACAGTGCCCTTTCCACCCTGGGAGCAGAGCTCAAATTGAAAAGAAAGGAAAAAGACCAAAGAAAGATGAGCAAAAAGAAAAAAAAAAACTCTAACCATAGAAAGTTATTATGGTGACAGGGAAGACCAAGACACAAACTCAGAAGAGGGCAACAATGTCAAAATACCTATGGGCAAAACCCCAAAGAAAAATGGGAAGTGGTCTCAAGCCCAGAAAGAACTCATGCAAGAGTTCAAAAAGGAGCTTAAAAAGAATTACGAAAAAAGAGTCAACAGCTTAGAAAAAGACAACAACTACTTAAAACATAGAATTGGACAAACGGAAAAGGAGATACAAAAATCCGCTGAAGAAAACAACTCCTGAAAAGTACAATTGACCACATGGCAAAGGATGTACAAAAACTATCTGGGGAAAACAACTGCTTAAAAGTTAGAATGGGGGGGGCGGATAGCTGGGTGGCACAATGGAGAGAGCACCGACCCTGGAGTCGGGAGGACCTGAGTTCAGATCCAGCTCAGACACTTGACACTTCCTAGCTCTGTGACCCTGGGCAAGTCACTTAACCCCGATTGCCTCGCCCCCAAAAAAAGTTAGAATTGGGCAAGTTGAAGTGAATGATTCTAGGAGACATCAAGGATCAATCAAACAAATTCTAAAGAATGAAGAGAAAATAGAAGAAAATGGAAAATTTCTCATTGGAAAAACAGCTGGACTAGAAAATAGATCCAGGAGAGACAATGTCAGAATCATTGGACTGCCTGAAAGTCATAATCAGAAGGAGGACCTGGACAGCATCTTTTAAGAAGTTACCAAGGAAAACTGTCCTGTTATCCTGGAACCAGAAGGCAAAATAGGCAAAAGAGGTCCCAAAATAAAAAAATCCAAAGAACATTATAGTCAAATTATAGAAGTCAGGTCAAGAAAAAAACACTGCAAGTGACCACAAAGAAACAATTCAGATATCAGGGAACCACAATCAGGATTACACAGGACTTAGCAGCTGTGACATTAAAGTGAAACATAATATTCTGGAAGGCAAAAGAGCTAGGACTACAACCAAGAATCATCTACGTGGCGAAATTACGCGTAATACATCAAGAGAAAAAAATGGTCATTTGTTGAAATAGAAGGATTTCAAGCTTTCATAAAAAGAACAGAATTGAACAAAAAATTTGATCTCCAATATCAAGGCCCAAAAGAAGCCTAAAAAGGGACAAAGGGAAAAGAAAACATAAGAGATTCAGTGAAGCTGAACTGTTTACATCCCTGTATAGGAAGACGATACTTGTAATTCTTAAAAATTGTACCACTGATAGTACAGCTAGAAGGACTATACGTAGACAGAGGGGTATGGGTGTAGTGTGAATTTGAGAGAAAGACATAAAAAATAAGGGATGAGAAAGAGGAGTACACTATTTGAAGAAGAAAAGGAGAGATAGAATGGGGTAAATTATTTCACATGAAGAGGTGTAAAAGACCTATTACAACCAAGGCTTGAACCTTACTGTCAGCAGTCTTGGCTCAAAGAGGGAATAATATACACAATCAATTGATTATAGAAAACTATCTTACCGAACAGGAAAGTAGGAAGGGAGGAGATTAAGTAAGGGCAGGGGGTTGGGGGGTGCTGACAGAAGAGAGGGCAGATCAGGGAAAGTGGTAGACAGAAGCAAAACACTGTGGAGAAGAGAAGAAGTGAAAGGAGAGAGAGGACAAACGAGGAAAAATAGGAGGGAGGAAAATATGCAGTTAGTAATCGTAACTGTGAATGGGATGAAATCTCCCATAAAATGGAAGCAGACAGCAAAGTGGATCAAAAACTAGAATCTTAAATATTATTTACAAGAAGTACACTTGAAGCAGAGAGATACACAAAGAATAAAAGTAAAGGGCTGGAGCAGAATCTATTATGCTTTAGCAGAAATAAAAAATAGCAGAGGTAGCAATCCTGATCTCAGACAAAGCAAAAGCAAAAATAGACCTAATTAACAAAGATAAGGAAGGAAACTACATTTTGCTAAAAGGTATGACAGACAATGAAGTAATATCAATACCAAACATATATACACTGAGTGGTATAGCATCCAAATTCTCAAAGGAGAAATTAAGTGAGTTACAGGTTCATGACCAAACAAGAGATAGCATTACGAAATATAAAATAGATAATTTTGATTATATTAAACTAAAAAGCTTTTGCACAAACAAACCAATGTAACCAAGATTTGAAAGAAAGCAGAAACTGGGAAACAATCTTTATAGCATGTGTCTCTGATAATGGCCCCATTTCTCAAATATATAGAGAACTAATATATAAGAATATAAGCCATTCCTCAATTGATAAATGGTCAAAAGATATGAACAGGCAGTTTTCAGATGAAGAAATAAGAGCTATCTATAGGCATATGAAGAAGTGCTCTAATTTTCTTTTGATTGGAGAAATGCAAATAAAAACAACTCTGAGGTACCACCTCACACCTAATCAGATTGGCTAATACAAAAAAAGGAAAATGATAAATGTTGGAGAGGATGTGAGGGAAGTTGTGAACTGATCCAACCATTCTGGAGAACAATTTGGAATTATGCCCAAAGGGCAACCAAACTATGCATACCTTTATAGTCAGCAATACCACTATTAGGTCTGTCTCCAAAGAGATCATAAAAAAGGGAAAAGGACCCACATGTGAAGAAATATTTATAGCAACTGTTTTTGTGGTGGTAAAATGTTGAAAATTGAGGGGATGTCCATCATTTGGGGAATGGCTGTACAAACTGTGATATATGAATGTAATGGAATACTATTCTGCAATAAGAAATGATGAACAGGCAGATTTCAGAAAAATTTGGAAAGACTTGTACAAACTGATGCAAACTGAAATGAGCAGAACCAGGAAACCGTCGTACACAGTATTAGCAACATCATGTGATGATCACAGTTATGATTGACTCAGCTCTTCTTAGCAACACACTGATCCAAGACAAGTGCAAAGGACTTGTGATGGAAAATGATATCCATATCTAGAGAAAGAACTGATGGACTCTGAATGCAGATCATAGCATATTTTTTTCACTTTTTTTCTTTTTTGTGGGTTTTTTGATCTGTTTCTTTTTTCACAACTGTGATTAATATGGAAATATATCTACATGATAGCACATACATAACCCATATATCACATCGCCTCCTATTATAGCTAGGGGGGAGTGAAGGGAGGGAGAAAAATTTGGAACTCAAAATCTTGTAAAAATGAAATGCTAAAATGCTAGTGAAATGCCAGAATGCTAAAAATTGTCTTGACATGTAATTGGGGGGAAATACTATTAAGAAAAAAAAAAGTTGGGAACATTTTTGATAAATGGGGGGCAAAAATGTGAGATAGCCTGTGCAATGACACAGGGTTTCAATGACTATGTCTTTCTGACTAAAACAACGAGTATTGACTGGAAGTAGTTAGAGGTACTCTTTTTTCATGCAATGGGATAGATAGTTTTGACTATTTTGAAACTAATGATCAGGAGCTTACTGTTTTTTAAGAATGGGTAAGAAGCAGTGTTAAAATCAAGTAAGTAATTTTACACAAGTAAAGATTATTTTCCTAGGGCACATAGAATCAATTAAATGAAAAGCAAGACTAAAAGCTGAAAATCTAAGGAAGGTCTAATTGTAAGATCAACAAGCAAGGAATTTAGTAGTGAAAATGGAGAAGGAGAAAAAATCAGTCTACTTGTTTTTTAAAATTGATAAATGTGTTGATAGATAAAAATGAAACATTGATATAACATGTTTAGATTTTCAAAAATCCTTTGATAAGACTCAGCATTGAATGGAGTTTTCAAAAAATCTAGTTTCCCTCAGTTTGATACTTGGAAGGATCCATGATTTCATCAATAGTAACATGGACACAAATTCCAGCTACCTCCACGTTTTGTCATTTCTTCTCCATGCTGTCCTAGAAATCTTCCATAGAGGTTCAAATATTTGGCAACAATAAAGAGCTGGCATGGAGATAGGGAATAAAATATAGGAATAAGTAGAGACTTCCCTGAATAGAGACGTACATTGAGATTCAGTAGAGATCAGTGTCAGAACCTGTCTTCAAGTTTTTACAGATGACCTAAAGGAGTAAAAATTTCTTTTTGTAGATAACACCAAATCATCTTAATAAAGAAGTAAGGAAATTCAGAGCCAGGAGGAATAAATTGTAGAAACATAGGACTGTTGAGAATAGTTAGAAGAGTAGCAGATACAGTTCATTGTACAGAAAAAGAGAAAGCTATCATGTTTGGGCTCCTCTCCCAGCTCCTCCTCCCACCCTCTCTATCACTGTAAATCCCATCCCTCTCGGGGACAGGTTTTTGAAAAACTTCTCACTGTTAGAACTCTTCTTTATGGAAATCCTCCTGTGGGCCTTGTCAACTCCTTAGAATAGGAGCTTTGTATTCCCAGCACTTAACCACAGTACTAGTATATCATGGGCACTTCCTCAATGTTTTTTTTGATATTTTGATTGATGGATAGATTTAACTAAAATGAACTAAAGATTCAAGCAAGGCCCCAAGACATAAAATTTTGGCTCTCAGGGAGGAAGGTGGCAGAAAGAATTTGGGCCTTTCCCCCCCTTACACCCTCTAATTATTTCCCTTTGCTCCTCTCTTCCCTGTGCTCCCTGGTTATCTGATATTATTTGAAGCATAATTGTTTTATTTCTTAGCTTGAATACAGGTACATAATAATGATGGTAGTATTAGTAGTATTAGCATTTTTGTGGCACTTTAATATTTCCAAAATGCTTTACAAATATTCTGTCATTTCACCTTCACAACAACCCTGGAAAGTAAGTGCTGATGTTATTCACATTGTATAGATGAGGAAATTGAGTCAGGCAGAAGTTAAGTGACTTGCCTAGAGTCACACAGCTAGTAAGTATCAGAGGTTGGATTTGAACTCAGGTCTTCCTAACTCTAGGTCCTGTACCTTATATTGCATCACCAGCTACCTCCTTAAGTTTATTCTTTCATTCTCAGATGCCAGATCCAGTTAAATTATGATGAATTGCTTAAAGTTAAACATGTACATTTGTTTTCTTAAATGACTATGTTTTACCTAAATTGTATGTCTGATGATTGTTTTATTTTCCTATGAATCAGTGGTGTTTGACAGAAGAAAAAAGTTCCCTCTCTTACCGTGCCACAGGCACCCCACCTCCATGATAAAAAAGTTTTCTTATGTCTTGACATACTAGAAAGTGAAGTATCCTTTAGTAACCACAGGGCCAGGCATATAGTAGGCACTTAATCAGTACTTGTTAATTTTTTGTTAAAATACTTCTGTTTGACAGCATACCTATCAGGGAGACAAAATGGAAACATCTAATGTGTTATTAACAGGAAAGAAGGTAGGAAACCTTAATTTTATCTGCATAGAAATATGATGTTTCAGAAAGAAGTATTTATTGATATTTACTAAGATACTGAAGCATATGGGAGAGAGCAGAGGACAAACTATAATCCAGAATAATTTTTTTTCCCTCAATATTTTATTATTAGAGAAGGTACAGGAGCTGATCTGTTAGAACATTCAATTTAATATAAAAACAATTTAATAAGTGAATTCACTTGTTAATTGTATTAACCATATCCATATAAAATTTTGGTTGTTTTCTTTATGTAATGGTTCCACCTCCCTTTATTTTTGTCCCCAATGTTGTAGTGGTAGAGAATACATGGCACATAGACTGTAGCATTACCTGAGTACTGTCTGTAAGTTGAAAGTGAGCTTTGCTACTCAGATTTCCCTAGAACTCTGTATTTTTCCTTTGTTCCTCTCTGATTCGGTCTTGGATCATACTTATTTTTCCATACATTATAGCCCTTTACCTAACCCTGCCAATGAACTGTAAACTCCTTGAGGGCAGGAGAGATGACTTGTTTTTATCTTCTTATACCCTGCATCTCACATTGCTCGATAACATGGTAGTCACTTAATAAATGCTTGTTTAAATGAATGAACCCTGAGAGAATTTTCCCCTCCCTCTAACCCTAGACGGTTCAGTCAAGTGAGAGTTTTTTAAGGATGGGACACACATGGGCATATTTGTAGGCGGCTAAGAAGAACCACTAGATATGGGGAGATTGCATGAAGATTAGAGAGAGTGGAAATGATAGAGTGTGCAGTCTGCCAGAGAGGATGGAATGGAATGCATGTTGAGGGATTTACCTTAACAAGGAGAAAGGCCACCTCTTCAATGAGGTGGGTGAAAGTGGTAGAGTGATATTAGATGAGAAGAAAAAGTGAGCTCTCCATAAATTGTCTCTTTTTTTCAGTGAAATGAGCCAAAGCCCCTACTGAGAGGGTGGGAGGAGGGATGCTTTGTGTGTACACTTTAGGGGGAAAGGGAGGCTGTCTTAAGAGGGACAGTGTTTGAAATAACTACGTGGTGAGTAGAATAGAGAATTGATTAGAAAGGTATGAAAGGCTTCCTTCTAGTTTCCTCTAAAGTCCCACCTTCTACAAGAAGCCTTGGCCAATCCTTAATTTTAATACCTTTTCTTTGATACTCTCAATTTATCCTGTATGTAGCTTGTTTGTACATAGCTGTTTTCATATAATTTTGCATGTTTTTCCATTTTCCTCATTATACTATGAGCTACTTGAGAGCAGGGAGTTTTTTGCCATTCTTTATATTCCCAGTACCTGATGCATAGTAGTTGCTTAATAAAAGCTAGGTGACTGACTGACAAGGATTTTTTCTTAGCAATTTCTCCTAGTTTATTCTACCATTTTATCATCCAGAAAGGAATTTGTGGATGTAGAGCTCTAAGTACATTTCTGTTTGTTTTTGAAACAGTCATAGTCATTACTGTCAATATACCCACCCTGAACTGTGCTGTTTCTAAAGTAGCAGGTGTGTAGTACATGGAATCTTACGGCAGAATAGCAATGACTTGATTTTCTGTCCTCCTGAGCTTCACTGAAGAAGGCTGCTAGATTTTGCCAGTAGAAATCAAGATGTAATTGCTTTCCTAGAGTAATATGCTATTTTCTGTATGTTCCCTGAATGCCAATGAAGGCAGATGAGGAAGGGATGATGCCATACAAAAGTCCCATGAGGATGAGAAAGATCAGATGAAGGTAAGAATGCAGGCTACAGATTAAATCAGACCAAAACATAAAGAATATCATGGAATAGGATTTTACTTTAGTGTTTTTAGAGGACTAATAACTCTGAGATAGTCAGAGTTTAGTTTTCTTTGACTAATAGTGGTATTGTATTTTAATGCCTAATAAGAGAGGCATAAGAGAGAAAGAAAAAATAGTAACCCTGGGTGACTTTTGAAGAATTATACAACACTCTTGAAGGGCAGAATGAGTTCCAGGTCTTCTACAACTAGCCATGTGACTCTGATGTCATGGTCCTTTCCAAAAACGAAGGACAAAAACAGCAACAACATGACTCTGAACAAATTCCTTAACCTCTGTTAGCCTCAGGTTCCTTTCACTTCCAGCTTTAAGAATCTCTTCATAACTAGAAATTAGTCCAGTCCTTAAGTTTAGTTGCTTTTATTCAGAAACTACTTACCTAATTGCAATTCTTTTTACCTTTTTTTTCCACATCCTTCCCTTCTGTTATAATTTACACTTAATTGTCCATTAGTAGTTGAGAGAACAAAATAACTTCAATAGTAATACTTGACGTTATGCTTCAGAAAACTCAATTGGGAAATGTCTCTTGTCAACCCACTACATTTTTCTCTTTCATGATCTCCTCCCCACTAGAAAGCAAAATGCTAGCATGTATCATAGCATAGTTTGTGGTAATGTTTTTCAAATACGTTTTCTCTTGTGAGTATTTGCCTTGGGAAAATCCTTAGCATAGATGAGTGGTATGCTGAAAGATTATGTGCTTTGTTTGCCATTTGTCTTTGCAAACCTCAGCAATAGTACAACTGCAGGGTTCCCTTTTTGAAATGAGGTTGAGTTGCTCATTATTAAGAGATGTTACTTACTGTTCCCTAGGTCTCTCAGTAAACATGAAATAACAAATAATTTGCCCAAACATTTCTGACTGAGCCAAATCAATAGGTAGATTTCCTGAGACTTGTAAAATTGAGACTTAACCAAAAACAACTGTAATCTGGAAGTGACTCAGAAGAATCCATCTTTGATAAGAGAGAAAAGTGCTTCCATAACAAGTCTGGAATGTGTTTATCTCAAATCTTTCTAAAAAGTTTTTCTTTTTATTGTAAAAGTTGCAAACATTAATATTTCCCTATATGAGGAACTGAAAAATAGAGCTGTATATGAACCATGAATCTTCCCTATGTACAGCTTTTTTGATCATTCAAATTTAGTGTGGTAATAATTTCAACACTACCTTGCTTCTGAAATCTTCTCTCTCTTTTTTTTAAATTTATTTTTAATGGTCCATTGGGGACCTTTTATTTCTTTTCTTCCTTTTTTGAAGTATTGCTATCACTACCTCCCTACATCTCCCTCCCATTAAAAATAAAAGCTCAGGGGCAACTAGGTGGCACAGTGGCTAGAGCTCCGGCCATGGAGTCAGGAGGACCTGAGTTCAAATCCAACCTCAGACACTTGACACTTATTAGCTGTGTGACCATGAGCAAGTCACTTAACCCCAATTTCCTCACCAAAAAGCAAAAACAAAGCAAAAAAAAGGGGGGGACAGTTAGGTGGCACAGTGGATAGAGCACCGGCCCTGGTCAAGAGGACCTGAATTCAAATCCTCAGACCAGACACTTGACACTTACTAGCTGTGTGACCCTGGGCAAGTCACTTGACCCTGGGCAAGTCACTTAACCCCAATTGCCTCACCAAAAAAAAATAAAATAAAATAAAAAATAAATAAAAGCTCATATCTTGTAAGAAGTATAGTCAAGCAAACAATTTTATGTTTCATTGGTGTATGTCTCTATCTCTACACCAAAAAGTGGGAAGCATAAATCACCAGTGGTCTTTTGTAGTCATTACATTGGTCACTTAAGGCTTTGATAATAACTTTACTTTATGTAGTTTTAGTCATAAACTGTTCTCCTAATTCTTCTTACATTAGTTTGCATCTGTTCATACAAGTTCTCCCAGGACTCTGAATCCATCCCTATAAGATTACATTACATTCTCTTACCATAATTTATTCAGCCATTCCTCAATTAATGGGCATAACTTTTATTTCCAGTCCTTTGCTAGAACGAAAAAGTGCTGCTACAAATTTTTTTTGTATACATGTATGGATTTTATTACCTTTATATTTGACCTCTTTGGAAAGTATAAGCTTAGTAGTGGTATTACTGAGTTAAAGGTTATTCCAAATTTATGAGTTTCAGGGTCTAGTTCCAAATTGCTTTCCCAAATGGTTAGACCATTTCACAGCTCCACCAATAGTATATTAATATGCCTGTCCCTCACTATGCCCAAAAGGCTATAGAACTGTACATACCCTTTTGATCCAGCAATACCACTAGTAGGTCTGTATCCCAAAAAGTTCACAAAAAAAGGAGAAGGAACTATTTGTACAAAAATATTTATAGCAGTTCTTTTTGTGGTGGCTAAGAATTGGAAATTAGGGAATGTCATCAATTGGGAAATACCTGAACAGGTTGTGGTATATGATTGTGATGGAATACTATTGTGCTATAAGAAATGACAAGCAGGATGCTTTCAGAAAAACCTAGAAGGACTTACATGCAAAGTGAAGTGAGCAGAACCAGAACCTTGTACATAGTAACAGCAATATTGTATGATGTTCAGCCGTGAAAGACGTAGCTGTTTTTAGCAGTACAATTATTCAAGTCAATTCCAAAGGAATTATGAGGAAAAATGCTATCCACATCTAAAGAAAGAACTGATAGAATCTGAGTGTAGATTGAAGCATACTATTTTTCACTTTTTTTCTTGGTGGTGTTTTATTTTAGTTTTCTGTCTGTGTCTTCTTTCACAACATGATGAATATGGAAATATGTTTTGCATGATCATACATCTATAACCTATATATCAAATTGCTTACCATCTCAGGGGAGGGAGGGAGAGAAAATTTTGAAACTCAAAATTTTAAAAAATGAGTGTTAAAAATTGGTTTTGCATGTAATTAGGGAAAAATAAATATTAAGGGATTATGCCTGTCCTCCAACATTGTCATTTTCCCTTTTTATCATCTGTGAAAACAGATGTATGTATGAGGTAGAACCTTTTTCAAATTTGCATTTCTGCTGTTATTGGTGATTTACTGTGAGGAATACCTCTTCATATACTTAGACCATTTATCTATTGGAAAATGGTTCTTGCTATATATTTGACCTATTCCCTGTCCCTTAGATTTTGGGCCTTTATCAGAGAATTTTGCTACCAAAAAAACTTCCCTGTTTAACTGTTTGCCTTCTAGTTCCAATGCAATGATTTTATTTGTTCATAAAATAGCCAATTGTATGTTATTGAAATTGTCCATTTTATCTCCTGTGATTTTCCCTATTTCTTGCTTAGATAAGAACTCTTTTCCTCTCTGTCCATAGTTGTGAAGTCATCTCCTTCCTGGCTCCTCTTATTTGTTTGTTATACGTAGGTTATATATCCTTTTAGAACTTATGGTTCTGTGTGGTATGAGATGTTAGTCTAAACCTAATTTCTTTCAGACTTCTTTCCAGTTTTCCCAGCAGTTTTGACTCATAGTCTGTCCTTCCTTACCTCAACATTTGGAGCCCTTAGGTTTATTAAATACTATGGTCTTATTCTAGATTGCTTCTGGATTATCCCAGTTCATCCATTTTATCTTTAAGTATATTACTTGAATCACTCCAGTCTGTCTCCTGTTTTTAACCATATTTATTTTTGGTGGCATTTTAATGTACCCATTACATTTGAATCTTGGCACGTGTTAAATGAAAAATATTATGACTAAGCCGTGATAGATTCTGTCTCATTTTTAATTTTTTAGTACTTTGATTAGACTAACCTGTTTAAATTTAGTATAAACTAATGTATTTGTGCCTGTTTTCTGGTGTTTTTATATTAGAAAAGCAACTAATACAAAATCACTGAGAACATTTTAAGTGATAGTTCTATAGCTTACAATATGAAACTACAATATAGCTACATTATGAAACACTTGAGAACAGTATGCCTCTGAAGAATTCATTGGTACTTTTGAATGTTATGTGATTTTTATTTAACATTTTATTTTTCCAAATTTGGTACAATAGCATAAAGCACCAATAAATCACATTTCAATATGTCAGGTGACTTTTATGATTTCATTGACATGAGCACTGCCTCTGCCAATGCAGATTACAATTCCATTGTGACTTCATATATAAATAAACCGCAGCATGCATAGAAAGATTTTTACATTGTCAGAGTAGACTTGAAGGAAAGTCAACATAAAATACTCTCATTAACTTAAAAGATGAAATCATATGCATAGAAAATTCTGTTTTATGTATCAGTCTATTTCCATTTTCACTTTCCCTAGAATTTCATCTAAATTTAGAATTTGGTCTACTTGCCTACACTACAAAAAGATACTAACTACATGACAGGTCTATTGTTCTGTACACAATAGAAACAATCCAAAAGTTTCTTAAACCAAACAGTGTTAGCAGTGACTTTATTGTCAGAAGAATTTTAGACTTTTTCTTTGACTTGACCTTAAGCTGCCACCTTATGTCTAGAATTAAAATAATATTTTTCTTAATATTTGGATTTTGTTTGTTTTTGTGTTGATACATAGCAAAGAGCTCCCAAAAACTTCGCTTTCAAAAATATATATAACCCCTGCTCATAATAGATGAGTAGTAAATGTTTATTATTGACAACAAATTTGAAGGACTCTTGTCATCTGGCCTTCATTGAGCAACTGCCCTGTTTAGATGAAAAATTTCTTTGTTGTCCTTTTATGAGAACTTGGTAAAGAATTTTGGTGTTGATTATTGGGAATTAATGAATATTTAATGTTATTAAAATCTACTTGTTTTCTTTCTATCCCTCTCTTCCTACTCTTTTGCCCCCCAGCCCGAGACCACTCAGACACCTCAGTGTTCTTTTATCTTTGGATTGTCTTCTGTGTCATCAGCTCCTGCTATACCCTCTTTTGGGATCTGAAGATGGACTGGGGTCTATTTGATAGGAATGCTGGGGAAAATACCTTCCTTCGGGAAGAGATTGTCTACCCCCAAAAGGTATGTACTCAAAATGTTGATGTTTGTGATAAGTTTTGAACCATCTCAGGGCATGATATAGTATCATAAATCATGTATTTCAATTTGGAAGGGATTATCTAGGCCAGAGATTCTTAACATTGGGGTCTGCAGATCAATTTTGTGAGGTCTGTAAATTTAGACATTTTTATTTCAATATCATTAATTTCCTTTGCAATCCCATGTGTTTTGTGTATTTAAAACATGATCATGATAAGGGGTCTGTATGTTTTTCCAGACTACCAATGGGTCTGTAATGATAGAATTGAGGGGATTAGGACTGTGATTAATTGTGGAGATCGAGTGAACCACTGACTCCATCTTGTGACTCAGTTCTGAAGCTAGCTTAGTTCTCTTTCTATTTAGTTATGGATCTGGTCTAGATTCTGTCTTGTGAGAAAACTTTATTCAGTTATGAAAATTGGGAGAAAACTTTATTGCATTGATTGAACCTAGTCCTGCATAGCTGGGAAACTGGACCACCTCTCCCTGCTGCTAGAGACCCTTAACCAAGGACTTTGGTGTTGCTGACCAGCAACCTGGTCAGATGCAAAGGTCTGTGCAAGGAGTTTTCTCAGAATTGTACATCTCAAGCAACCCATATGTCATCTGGAGACTGGCCCCGTACTGATTAATCAGTTATTGTTTTCATGTTCCTTTGATTGTATACAGACACTTGGAGAGAGTTGCATACCTCTCTTTCTGAATTCAGGGAATTGCACCTGTTTGCTTGGAAAGTCTCTAATCTTTCCTCCAATTAGAAATCAGATTACCTAACGTTGTATTGTTTCCTCTTAATTAGTCTTATTTGACTATTTGTTTTGAATGTATAAAAATCTGTCTCCCCCTGTATTTGGGGTACAGGCCTAAGCTGAGGAGGTCTCATCTCGGTTTGTGGGGCAGTTGCCATGCATTGCTCAATAAATTGATGTGCTTGGAAGATCAAATCTTTGTTTCTTCTTTGCTTCATCTTTCACCTGCCACAATAACAGAAAGTTGATCGAGGTCAACCCTAATTTCTAGATTAAGAAATTATTTGCCCAAGGTCACAGAAATGGCAAGTAGAACCAGAGTTGGAACCCAGGTCTTTTGATTCCAAATCTAGCTCTTTTTCCGTTATATCGTTCTATTTCTCATCACTTAATCTTTCGTGTGCTGTAGATCAAATCCTAATGCCGCAGATATGATCACAAAGCAGATCAGTTTAGCAGAAATACTTCCCACCCACTAATTTCAAAAGTTCTCATAACCAGATCCCATTCCAACCAGTGGACAATTGTGATGTTCTCTTAGAATTCATTGTAACAGGATGTGATTTATGTATTTGTCGTAGTCGTGGATTTAGAGCTGGAAGGGATGTCAGAGGTCACCTAGTCAAGCCTTTTCAATTTACATATGAAAAAACTGGGACACAGAGAGGTTAAATGACTTGTCCAAGGTAAAATAAGTTTAGTAAGTGGAAAAGCTAAGATTTAAACTCGGGTCCTCCAGATTCAAACTCAGGTCCACATCCAGTGTTCTTTGGAAGAACCCATAAAATTTTTATACAACTTCTTTGGGAAAACATTTAGAAATCACTGGTTGAGTAAAAAAGGAATTGTTTTTTATTTTGTTTTTTAAATGGGTCTCTTTCCTGCGCTATGTTAGAATGCCATTAAAACGTCTACATTGTACTATGAAGAATCTGCGAGCTGTGATGTTAATTGACAGAGGGGGGCTATTTCAGATATAGATGGAGGATTAAAGATGGAAGAATCAACAGTGACTCTAGAAAGGCTAAGGAAGGTAAATTCACAATAGCAAATGAGATAATATTTATAAAAAAGTATTTAGCACAGTGCCTGGTACATAATAAATGCTATATAAATGTTAGATATTAGTTATTGATAGCAATGAGCAAAACAATAATCAAGCTACAATAATAGGAATGACTCACCTTTTTAAAGGTCTTTAAAGTTTACAGAATGCTTTCCTCAAAACAAACCTGTATAGTAGGTATTAGATGATCATTGTCTAGGTTAGGGTTCTTAATCTTTTTTGTGTGTCTCACGGACCCCTTTGTCAGTTTCATGAGTTTATGAATGCCTTCTCAAAAGAATGTTTTGTTTTATGTTATTGAAAGAATAATTAAACAGTTATTCAATAATTGAAGGAAATGCTAAACTTCAGTTAGAGGCTAATATTTAATTTTTTTCCAATAGCCATTCGCAGACTCCCTGGAAATCTATCCATAGACCTCTTGCCAGTAGACCTCAGATTGAGAACCCATGGACCAGATGAGGAATACACTTCTCATCGATTCATTTTTAGTTGTCTTGGTTGCGTACAAGAACTACTTTAATTGAATGAATGAATATTTCTCTATGGAAATTTCAAATATTCCCAGTTGCTGCTGTTAATTCATAGTAATAATAATGCAAGGTTGTTCCTTAACTGTCTCCTGGAAAATGACGTTGAAGGAAAGGGGGGGAACACAGTTCTTGCTTTTATTTGCTTAAAAATTCAAAAAATCACTGATAATATTATTCATTATTAAGTACCCATTATATGGCAAGCACCGTGGCAGGTGCAGGGGATACAACATAGACAAAAATAAGTATAATACAACATGCTCTGGGGAGGGGGAAAAATACTGACAGCTAAAGGAATCAGGTAAGACTTTGTGGGGAATGCATTGTATGAGACAAATCTCGAAAAAATACAAAGATTCTCAGAGGTATAGATAAGGAAGATAGTATATTCCAGGCATGGAATGCCTGGAGGCATTCATGAATGCACATGCACATGAATGCATGGAGGGCATGGAATGAACTTTCCAGTTTGGGGTACAATTAGAACAGGAGAACACTGTAGATTTAGTTAATCTAAATTTTAACAAAGCATTTGTAAACTTTCTCTTGCTATTCTTTTGGAAAAGATGGTGACATGGGCCAGACAGTATAGAATTAGTTGGTTTCAGACCTAGTTTGAAGGGCCAGGCCCAGAGAAAATCATTAATGATCCTATAGTAGCTTGGGAAAAAAAAGTCTGGAGCCAAGGATCTGTGAAGGACTCTTTTAAAAATTTGTTAGTTATCTGAATTAAGGCATTCATAGCATGCTCATCAAGTTGATAGTGTCAGAATTAAAAAAAAAAAAGTTCTTAACAGGAAAGAGCATTGGGTTGGATCTCATAAAAATGAAACTCAGTAGGATAAAGGTAATGTCTTACACTTGGGTTCAAATAGTCAGCCTCAAAAGCATACGATGAAAGGTGAATGGTTAGATAGCAGTATTTCCACCAAAAAAAGAAATCCATGAGCTAGAGGACTACAAATTTATTATAAGCCAGCAGTGTGCTGTGGCAGCAGAGAATGGTAACATAGAATTGAGCTACATTAATAGAGGCATGATGTGAAGAGCTAAGATAGACCTCTTGTACTTTGCCTTGTTTAGACCATCTCTGGAGTATTGTGTTCAGTTCTGGTCACCAAAGTGCCTAGGACATTGATGAACTGTAGAACATCCAAGGGAAGAAAACCAGAATTGTTAAGTGCTATATGAGAATCACGTGGGGCAATTGGGATCATTTGCCCTTGAGAAAAAGACAAGACTTGGGAGACATGACGGCTGTGTTCAAGTATTTGAAGGGTTGTCATGTGGAGGAAGACTTAGATTTGTTGGCAGGACTGGCAACAGTGGGTGAAAGTAATGGAGGACAAATTGAGGTTTGCTGTCATGACAGCTGTCCTAACAATTAGAACTTTGCAAAAATAGAAATGGACTATCTCAGAAATTGGGGATTACTCGTCATTAAAGATCTTGTAGCAGAAGCTGGATATTTGTGTATATTATAGGAGGCATTCTGTTTATGTGTGAGTTGTGATCTGTACTCTTGACTCATTTCCCCATGTTTTATTCTGTGAATAGTGTCAAAAGGGATAAAATTGGTAAGAGATCATCTTTTTACTAGAAAAAAAAATGAACAAAATTGGTTAATAGGAAGATGGTATCTAAAACAAGTGATGAAATAGTAAGAAAGCATCTAGCTGCCCTTGATATTCAAGTTACCTAACACAGATGAGCTACATCCTTGGGTGTTGAAAGAACAAGGAAAAGAAGTGGAAAGATGGAGTCAAGATGGTGGAGCAGCAGGAAGCAATACAGCAGAGCCCCTCCTCTCCTACAAAGATCTAGAAAATGCATTAGACTGAATTATGATCAAGAAATCCAAGGAAAAAAATCCCAGTGAGGCATTTTCTAGCCCTTTTTGGCTTAGGGGGAGAAAAAGAAATCTGCAAACCCTGGAGATAGGGTCTGGCCAGGAGCATTGCAGCATGTAGGGAACAAAAGATGGCCAAAACTAGGTACCAGGGAAAGAAGTATGGGACAAGAAGAGAGCTTAGGGGATTCTTGAACAAGAGTAGGGTGCAGGAACAGGTGCAATCTGCCAGCTCTGTCACCTACACCTCCATCACCCAGTTCCCAGTCACAGATCCAAGGTACACACAGGAGGAGAACCACCTGCATTTAGAGGTAGTGGAGAGGAACAGTCTCATAGTTGGTCATAAGACATGAGCAAAGAACAAGTTCAGAAACAAACAGTAGTTATGTGACTTTGATCATAGGAGCAAAGCAGGGATTCGTTTCTAGCCTCCACTCTAGGTTCCTGGAGCCTACAGTGGAATAAACAACGCAGGAATCTCAGATCAAAGGGACTTCAGTTCAGTCACCCTGAACCTATAAAGTTTCCCAGTGGCTTATCCTGGCTGAGTCCAACAGTAGCCTACTAAAACTCCCAACCAAGGACAAGCTGACAGACTCAAACCTGGTAATGTTAAACTTGGATTAGAAATTTACTCAGCTCAGACCAGAAGGGCTGTGAGCAGACTTCACCTGAGATTACATCTCTTGGGAGCATTGAAAGCTTGCAGGTCCCCAGCCTGTACTGTGAAAGTAGGGGACAAGAACAGAAGCTCAGTCCTGACCTTCACCCTAGAAGTGTGCAGAGCCCAACCCTAACTCAAGTCCAGAGTCAGAAAGCTGGAAGAGTAAGCAAAAGAAGAAAAGAACCTAACCATAAAAAGCTACTATGGAGGGAATCTCAGGGAAAGATTGTGATAATCATAATGAGTCAGCATTTCTTTATCAAGAAAAGGTCATACCAGACTAAACTTATTTCCTTTTTTAACAGCATTACTAGTGGTGGAAATACTGAAGATATAATTAACCTACAACATACCCAGTCCAGTCAGAGTGCCTACTATGTGCCAGACTCTGTGCTAAGTGCTAGGTATACAAAGAAAGGCCAAAAGCAGTCTCTTCTCTCATGGAACTCACAGTCTAATGGAAGAGACAACATGCAAACAACTGTGTGCAGACAAAGCATAGACAGGACAAATAGGAAATAGTTAACGAGAGAAAGGCACTAGAATAAAGAGGCATTAGGAAGGACTTCCTCTAGTAAGTGGGATTTTACTTGGACCAAGGAAGCCAGAGGGTGGCAATTAAAAGGGAAAGAATTGCAGCCTCGGGAGACAGCCAATGAAAATGCCCAGTCTGGAAATGAAATGTCATGTGTGGGGCCAGTGTCACTAGATCTCAGAGTATGTTAAAGAGAATCAAGTGTAAGTATATTGGAATGTAATAAGAGGCCAGGTTATGAAGAGTTTTTAAAAGCCAAACTTAAGATTTTATATGTGATCCTTTAGGCAATAGGGAGCCACTGGAGTTGACTGTGTGGGAGGCAGTGACATGATCATACTTGTACTTTAAAAAGATCAATTTGATGGCTAAGTATAGAGGATAAACTGGAACATGAAGAGACTTGAAGAAAGTAGACCAACCAGAAAACTACAGTAATAGGGAAGTTAGGAGTAGATGAGAGTTTGGGGGGAAAGATAATGAGTTCAGTTTTAGATGTGTTGAGTTTAAAATATCTGTGAGACGTCTAGTTTGAGATGTCCAGAACATAGTTGGAGACATGTAACTAGAGGTCAAAAGAAAGGTTAGAGCTAAATAAAGCTATCTGAAAATAGTCTTCATCGAAATGATAATTGAATACATGGAAACTGATGAGATCACCAAGTGATTAAAGTCCTCTGTGTCATTTAAAGTTTTTCACAACCTGGCCCTTTCCTAGTCTTCCAGTCTTCTTATACTTGACTTCCCTCTGTTTAACTCTTCACTCCAGCTGCCTTGGTCTTGCACATTGCCCTTCGTCTCCTGTCTCTGTGCCTTCACACAAGTTTTCCCCCAGATGCCTTCCTCCTCTGCTCCACCTTTCAGAAGCCCAGGCTTTTTTCAAGATTCAGCTCATGTTGTTGTTTGCCTTTCATGCTTGAAGAGGACCAAAATGACATCACAGTGTTAGGGTCAATGTACAGTGTGTCCATCTATGGCTGAACATACTGATAAGAGCTCAGAAGGCTCTACTCCAGGTTGGGCACAAGTAATCCATATGACCTTTTGGGAGGGAGATGTCTCTAAATTTGTGCATCTCACATTTCTTTTGAGCCAGCACAATTCTGCTTTGCTCATAGAACAAAGAGCACTTTCTTTGATGTGGACACACTATGCTGGATGACCCTGTGCCAGTGTCTCCCATGTCTCACAATTGATACCACAGTTCTCCGGAGAGACCTTGAGAGTGTCCTTGTATCATTTCTTCCATCCAGCATGAAAACACTTACCTTGTATGAGTTCTCCATAAAATCATCTTTTAGGCAAATATACATTTGGCATTTGAACAATATGGCCAGCCCATGGGAGTTGTACTCTCTGCAGTAGAGTTTGAATGCTTGGCAGTTCAGCTCAAGAAAGGACCTCAGTTTCTAGTACCTTGTCTTGCCAGGTGATCTTCAGAATCTTCCTAAGACAATTCAAATGGAAGCAATTCAGTTTTCTGGCATGGCGCAAGTAGACTGTCCAGGTTTCACAGGCATGCAGCAATGAGGTCAGTAACAATGGCTCTGTAAACCTTCAGTTAGGCAGCCAAAGACATCTTCTCTCGCACACATTATTTTGGAACCTCTCAAATGCTAAGCTAGCTCTGGCAGTGTGTGCATCAACCTCATCATCTATGTGTGTCTCCCCCGAAAAAATACTACCAAGGTAAGTGAATTTACCACAGCGTTCAGAATTTCTCCATTTGCTGTAACTGATGGTTCCGTGTATGGATGATGTGGTGCTGGCTGGTGGAGGACATCTGTTTTCTTGGTGTTAATTGATAGGCCAGATTTAGCACAAATGGCAGAGAATCAATCCATACTCTACATCTCAGCCTCAGAGGCTGCATGAAGTACACAATCATCTGCGAACAAAAATTCACACACCAATTCTTCATCCATTTTAGTCTTGGCTTGTAGCCTTTTCAAGTTAAATAATTGACTGTCATTGTGGTAATTGACCTTGATGTTGTCTTCCTCCTCATTAAATGCATCTAACAATGTTGGGAAAACATCTTGCTAAAAAGCTTGGGAGCAAAGCACATAGCCCTGCTTCACTCCATTAGTGACTGGGAAAAAACAAAAGCATTGTCCATTATCCAGAACCTGTGCAATCATGCCATCATGAAACTGGTATACAATACTGATGAACTTCTCTGGGCAACCAAATTTTGCCATCATCTTCCACAGGCCCTCATGACTGACAGTATCAAAGATCTTGGTTAGATTGATAAATGTTGTATACAGACATCTGTTCTGTTTCGGGAATTGTTAGGCAACAAACACTGTGTCAGCCATTCTTTGGCCCTTTCTGAAGCCACACTTGCTTTCAGGTAGATGACCATCTTCCAGGTAAAGGATCAGCCTTTTAAAGACTCTGGCAAGAATCTTGCCAGCGAAGTCTAAGAGAGAGACACCCCTCCTCTCCCACCGTGATTGTCACAGGGCAACCTATTTCATTTTCCTTTATGGGGGTAGACAGTAGAGGCATCTTTGATCTCTTGGGGGATAACCTGTTTTTGCCTTATAACCTGTAAGATTGCAGTCAGCTTTTGCATGAGCAGCAAACCCCTTGCCTTGTAAATCTCTGCTGGAATGGAGTCAGCACCAGGCACTTTGCCACATGAGAGTAGCCTGATGACATTCAATACCTTTTCTTCAGTAGGAAGTTCAGCTAGAGAAGGATTGACTTCAACCTGAGGTATATAGTCAGTGGCTTCAGCATTGGTTGATAATGGTCTGTTGAGAACACTGTGGAAGTATTCAGCCCATCTCTCCAGGATAATCTACCTTCTGCAGGAGGCTTTTCCTGGGCCCCCAGATACCAGGGTCTTCCCCTCCCATGTCACCGTCTATCTACTCTGAATACATCTTATATATACCTAGTTATTCCCCCCCATTAGAATGTGAGTTTCTTGAGGGCAGAGACTTTTTGGCCTTCTTTAGATCACCAGCACTTTGTGCAGTACCTGGTACATAGTGGCCACTTCATAAATGCCTGACTGACAAAATTTGTGGTAGCCTTTCACATTATTCTTAGGAAGAGGATGGAGAGATTTGGCCTAGACCATAATGTAATTCAGAGTGAAGCTAGGAGGAGGAGTGGTGTGCTCTGGGGCTCAGTGAAGTCCCAGTGTTCCTTGGGTTGTTTTGTTTTGTTTTGTTTTTTATTTAGTACCGTAGGTAAAGAGGCAATTGACATGCTTATTAAATTTGCAGATGATAGGAAGTGGAAAAGTATAGCTAATACTTCACTAATGCAGAATCCAAAAGGCTTAATCACATCCAAAGAAATTTAATTAGGATAATTGTAAAGAAAATACCTTATAGGTCAAAGCATTAAGCGTATTCTGGATATCATTATTATTTCTCACCTGTAGGTTATAGATGTTAAAATTTGTGTTTGTTATAGTAGCAGTCACTAAAAAATATTTTAAGATTCTTAAAGGGAAAATGCAAAACCCCTGGGAGGCTGGGTGGTAAACATATTACCTCAGTCCTTCAAGAATCATTGGTGTGAGTATTTCCTTCACCAGTGCAAATTCCCTTTTACAACTTAGTAGGTGGTTTAGGAGTTTTGCTGAGGCTGAACAGTTCATCATTCTGTGGCCTACCTGGTGATGAGCACAGTTGTCACTATCCTTGTTTTTTTAAGAGAGGAAACTGGGTTTAGAGAGGCTGTGACTTCTCCACAGTCACATGGAGAATAAATAGTAGAATTTAGACCTGAAATCTGAGAGCAGAGCGAAGAATGCCTTTTCCTACTCCATTTCAGAAAGGGGCTCAGGCCAGCTATTTCATCATTCCCCACCTGACTACATTCCTTTAGAGTCCTCCAACATGCCTGTACCCTGGATACCTTCCCTCCCCTCTAACTTGCCCGCACCTTTTACCTTCCTTTTATGTGGTCTTCCCCCGTTAGATTGTTAGCTGTTTGAGAAACTTTTTCATATTTGTGTGTCTAGCAGTTAACACAGTGCCTCGCCTAGTGGGCACTAAATAAATGTTTATTGATGTTCTTTCTCTTCCACCATGCTGCTGTGACTAAAAGTGATGAAATTATTTCACTATCATCACTAAGAATTGTCTGGGTGTGTCTTCTGGGCAGCTCAATTTATGCTGGCACCCAAACTCAGAAAGTTAGACTGCGTCTTTTATACTGTGAAAAGAAATTCTCATCTTTACACAAACTAGAGAGATAATTTACTGAAATAATTCAGTGTCATTCTTTGCCAGGCAAATGTATTGGGTCAAAGTCAGTGAGGTATCATGAAAAGATGTGAGCTAGAAGACTTGAAGACAAGTCCTATTTTTACTACATGTTAGCTCAGGGACCTTAAAGCAAGTCACTTAACATTTCTAAGGCTTAACTTTAGTTATTTGTAGAGTGATGCTACTACTTAATTACCCATTGCAGATGAGAGTGCAGTAGATAAAGAGTAAGCCTGAGTGAGGAGGACCTGGGTTCTAGTCCCACCTCTAACATACTGGCTGTGTGACCTTGGACAAGTGACCCAGATAACTCTCTTAAGACAATAAGTTGGAGAGAGTGCTGACCTTCATTGGTAGATGAAAGTACAGGTACAAATCCTCTCCCTCCTACCTCTGAGTGTTATTGTGAGGATGCATAAAATAACAAATGTCTAAGTACCTTACTCCTGCAAAGCACTTTCTAATTATAAGCTATTATATTATAAATTTTTAAAAGCTCAGCTATGGCTTCTTGGCATATAGTGCTCAGGGATGGAATAGTTGAACATCTTGTGAATAGAGCTGAACTGTGAATTTAATTTTATCTTCTGTAAGAGGTACTAGTATTTTCCTGTGATATCTTTTTTGATAGTTATGGAACCTGCCTAGCAAAATAAAAATTGAAGGACTCCCAAATTAAAGATTCTGTATCTTTCCAAGAGAACAGAGAACAGGCATGTTCTGAGCCCTTGGCTCAGAATGTAATCCTCATTTTAAGATTTTCCTTGACTTTGGAATCTTGTCTTATTTGTACTCCACTAAGTCATGTGAACATTAATAAAGGTTGTGTCGAAAGCCTCAGGTTGGAAAAGCTTCAGTAAAAAACCTCAGTATGGAGGTGACCTATGTTTTCCAAGGTTGTGCCAATGGGAGTAAGCTCTGTCAGCTTCTCCCAAGCCAAAAAGGCTTTGTTTACCAGCATCAGGCAACTACAACTACAAATAATTCCAGAGTGAAGCGGCTGGACGAAAACCAAAACACTGGATGTATCTGGTGACGAAAGGAAAGTCCAATGTTATAAAGATCAATATTGCATAGGAACGTGGAATGTAAGATCTGTAAACCAAGGTAAGGTAGATATGGTCAAACAAGAGATGGAGAGATTAAACATCAACATCTTGGATGTGAACTTAAATGGGTGGGAATGGGTGAATTTAATTCAGATGATCGTTACATCTACTACTATGGGCAAGAATCCCTTAGAAGAAATGGAGTAGCCTTCATAGCAATAAAAGGGTGAGAAAAGTGGTACCAGGGTGTAATCTCAAAAATGATGGAATGATATCTGTTTGAATCCAAAGCAAACTATTCAACATAACACTAATACAAGTCTATGCTCCAACCAATGATGCCAAAGAGGCCAAATTTGCTTATTTCTATGAAGAACTACAACACCTTCTAGAAATAACACCAAAAAAAGTTGTCACATTTGTTATAGGAAATTGGAATGCTAAAGTAGGCAATCAAAAGATAATTAGAATAACAGTCAAGTTTGACCTTAGAGTACACACTGAAACAGGGCAGAGACTGATATAGTTTTGTCAGGATAACTTGCTGGTCATAGGAAACACTCTTTTTCAGCAGCCCAAAAGGTGACTCTTCATGTAGACAATTACCAGATGGTCAGTATTAAAATCAGACTGATTATATCCTTTGCAACCAAAGGTGGAGGAGCTTTGTACAGTCTCGGTTAGAACAAGACCTGGAGCTGACTTGTGGTTCTGATCATGAGTTTCTTATTGCAAATTTTAGGCTTAAATTGAAGAAAGAAGGAGAAATCATCAGACCATGTAGGTATGACTTAAGATCCGTTATGAATATGAAGTGGAAGTGATGAAACTATTTAAGGGATTAGATCTGACAGAGTGTCTGAAGAACTGTGGGCAGAGGTTTACAATATTGTACAGGAGGCAGCAACAAAAAACATCCCGAAGAAAAACAAGAGCAAGAAAGAAAAATGGCTGTCTGATGAGACTTTACAAATAGCCAAGGAAAGAAGGGAAGAGAAAGGCAAAGGAGGAAAGGAAAGATGTACCCAACTGAATGCAGAATGCTGGAAAATAGCAAGGAGAGAAAAAGTTTTCTTAAATGAGCAATGCAAAGAAATAGAAGAAAACAATAGAATAGGAAAGATGAGATCTCTTCAAGAAGACTAGAGATATCAAGGAAATGTTTCATGCAAAAATTGGCATGATAAAAGACAAAAATGGTAGGGACTTAGCAGAAGTATAAGAGATTAAGAAGAGGTAGCAAGAATATACAGAAGAACTATACAAGAAAGATTTTAACATCACTGATAAGGAAGCATTGTTAACAATAAGGTTAATGTAGGTGATGGAGTACCAATTGAGCTGTTTAAAATCCTAAAAAATGATGCCATTAAAGCATTAAATTCAGAATGCCAGCAAATTTGGAAAACTCAACTGTGTTTAGTGGATTGGAAAAGGTCAAGATTACGTTGGAATCTTAAAGAAGGGCAATACCAAAGAATGTTCAAACTATCAAATGGTTGCACTCGTTTTACACGCCAGCAAAGTTATGCTTAAGATTCTGCAAGTTGGGCTTCAGCAATATGTGAATCAAGAATTACTGGAGGAGCAGACTGGTTATCAAATTGCCAACTTTTGCTGAATAGTATAGAAAGCAAGGGAGTTCCATAAAAACAACTAGTTCTGCTTCATTGACTACTCTAAAGCCTCTACATCCTCTAAAGTATGGATGACAACAAATTGTGATAAGAGGTGCGGTTTACTTGTTTACTGAAGAACCCATATGTGAGTCAAGAAACAACAGTTAGAACTGAACATGGAACAACTGATTGGTTCAAGATTGGGAAAGGAATACAACAAGGCTGTATATTGTCACCTTAATTATTTAACTTATATGCAGGGTCCATTGTGCAAAGTTACAAGCTGGACAAATCAAAAGCTGGAATTAAGATTGCTGGGAGAAATATAACAATCTCAGATATGGAGATGATACATACAGCTTTGATAGCAGAAAGTAAAGAATTAAGAAGCTTCTTGCTGAGGGTGAAATAGGAGAGTGTGAAAGCTAGTTTGAAGTTTAACATTTAAAAAAAAAACTAAAATCATGGCAACTGGTGGTCCCAGCACTTCTGGCAAATAGAGGGAGAATAAATAGAAACAGTGTCAGATTTTATGTTCTTGGACTCAGAGATCACTGCAGATGATGTCTGCAGCCATGAAATTAAAAGATACTTGTTCCTTGGAAAGAAAACTATGACAAATCTGAACAGCATACTAAAAAGGCAGAGACATCACCTTGCCAACAAAAGTCCATTTTGTCAAAGCTGTGATTTTTCCAGTGATAGTGTAAGGCTATGAGAGTTGGACTATAAGGAAAGCTGAGTGCTGCAGAATTGATGCTTTCAAATTGTGGTACTGGAAGACTTTTAAGAGTCCCTTGGACAGCAAGGAGATTAAGTCAGTCAGTATTTAAAGAAATTAACTCAGACTGTTCATTGGAAGGACAAATACAGAAGCTGAAGCTTAAATACTTTGACCACCTAATACAGGACTCACTGGAAAAGACCTTGATGTTGAGAAAGATTGAAGGCAAAAGGAGAAGGGGATGGCAGAGGATGAGATGGATGGATAGTGTCATGGAAACAATGAACTTGAACATGACCAGACTTTGGGAGAGAGTGGAAGACAGAAGGACTTGGTGTGCTATGGTTGCTGAACAACAATAGCAGCCAGCTGTGGGCTGTATTCCTGTGCTCTCAAAGCCATCCCAACCATGTTTGAAAACATTTTCAGCCATGGCCGCCTCTCTGTGGCAGTCTTTCCATCATATAGAAGGGCTATGATCTTCACCGATGGAGGAGATACACTCACTCCTAAAATTGTGGGTCCTTGAAGTATAAATAGTATAGACATGTTACCACAGCTGACCCCAGCTCACCTTTCCAGTTTTAGTCTACCTTACTCCCCCTTTCCTCTTGCTCTACTCCAGCCAAACTGGTTTTCTTGCTATTTCTCACACATATAATACTCCTCTCTTCCATCTTTGTGCCTGTGCATTGCTCTGTATACTTGTAATGTACTTCCTCCTCACCCCTGCACCCTAGAATTCTTTGTTTCTTTAAGAGTTTAGCTCAAATGCAAACTTCTGTATGAAAACTTTACTGATTACTCATTTCTAGCACTTTCCTCCCCCCCCATTACTTTGAATTTGTATATACGTCTTATCTCCCCAATAAAATCTAACTTCCTGGAGGGCAGGGACTTACAATTTTGTCTTTGTATCCTCAGCAAACTAGCCCAATTCCTTGCACATGGTAGGTGCTTAATAAATGTTTACTGATTGATTTATTAATTGATCATTGAAGATGATATATGTCACCACTGACATAGAATGGTTTAGCCTATTTCTTTCTCTAGGCATAGTTAAAGGTAAAACTAGAAGGAACCACAGAGACCATGTAGTACAAACCCTTTCATTTTACTGTTGAGGAAACGAAGGCCTAGCCGGTGAAGCAATATTCTCTAAGGTCACACATGTAGTATTTGAGACAAGATTTGAATCCCAGTCTTCCATTTTCCCATTCTTTTCAGTGTACCAAGCTGCCTTCCCCAATTGTCCAGGCTCTCAAGTGTGTACCAGGTTTATGTTAAACACTTACTGTATTCCAGGCACTGTGCTGAGTGCTGGGAATGCAGATACAAGCAGAAAGAAAGGCCTGCCCTCAAGGATACTTTGTAATGGGGGTAAAGAACACGTAAAAGGGAGCTGAAAAGCAAGGGAAAAGAAGAAGGAAGGCACCCATACACAGATGTAGTACTGAAGTCCAGAAAGTCAGAGTCATGTCCAGGAGGAGAAGGAAGTTTAACTGGTCTGGGACTCTCCCCAAAATGGAGACCCAGGAGGAACATGCCAGTGGGAGAAAGGGGCTGGCCTGATAGCATATTCCAGGATAAGAAGGATGGGGGAGTAGATAGATTTTTCCAGGGTAAGGAAACCCCAGACAGGATGGGAGTTACAGGATGAGAATGAGGCTGAGATATAGTCAGAAACTTAACTGGGCTGCCACTCTTTAAAAAATGTACGGAACAAGAGTCCAAACTGAACATACAACTGTCACAGAACTAGAAATAAATTATCACAAGGGAGAGGAGAGGAGAGAAAGTAGGATCCTGGAGAGGGGAAAAAAGTTCAAATTTTTTAAAATGACCAGAATGTTTTCATTCTTATTAAGTTAAGGCTACTTTAATTAAGTAGTTATATATTTAAAAAAGGATAAGAGTAGCTAGGTGGTACAGTGGATAGAGCACATGCCCTGGAGTCAGGAGGACCTGAGTTCAAATGTGGCCTCAGACACATAACACTTACTAGCTGTGTGACTCTGGGCAAGTCACTTGACCCCAATTGCCTCACCCCCCCCCCAAAAAAAAGATATAGGAAGTTAATAAATGGAAATGTCTTGTGGAATTAATGAACTAGTCATTACACAGTATTAGAATCTTATAAATTGGTCATTCATAAATGTCTCTGTTTCTGTAACCGTTTTCTTTAGATTACTGTGGTAGTGTTTTTTGTCTTGAAGGGCAATTGTAGTTTGAGCTTCCTTGTTAACTTAAATTGTTTTAATTTCCCGAAGTTAATTATTTGTTTATTGCTCTATTAGCAGCATTGAGTTGCATATTAGAAAATTCAGCCATCTCTCCTTTTTTAATAAGACAAGGACTTTTAATAAAACCTTGTGGAGCATAGCACACAAAAAGTAAATGTAATTCTTTGTTCTTTGCTTTGTATACAGTGTATTGGTAATCTTCCCTATGTTGCTGTCATATTTCAGGCCTATTATTACTCCGCCATCATTGAGGATGTGATACTGCGCTTTTCTTGGACTATCCGAGTCTATGTCATCACCCTGAATCTTAACCCTCATGTTGGGGAGATCATCTCTACTGTATTTGCTCCCCTTGAGGTTTTTCGGTAAGTGAATGAACTGAAATTTTTCTTTTATATTTATTTTAACCAGGGAAGAGAGAGAATTTTTTATTTTTTATAAATCAATCAGAAAATCACTAATTCAAGAAACATGAACTGGCTGATTCTAAGAATATGCCTTTAAGTCAGAACCTGCATTTCCAGCTCACGCTGATGCAGAGGTAATTGTGTTAAGACAAATAAAGACAAATAGAGACTTGACCCATAATTTAATTGGTATAGGGAACTCCCAGGTGATGAAACTCCTTCTACCAGAGTAGATGAGCATCCTCACTACAACTTGAGTCTCAGAGACTTTTCAGTATCTGCCCAGGATTACAGAGCCTCCCAGTGCCCACGTCGGGCCTTGAACGCAGCCAGGGCTTTCTGGCTTTAGTGTTGGCTCTGTTCACTCTCCCCAGCTGCCATGAAGTAACCAAGTAGGGCTGAACCCCTGAAGCTTCAGTCAGACTTCCCAGGCTTGGAACAGGGAAAAGAACAAAAGCTTCTTCTTTGGTTTCCTTCTTTTTTAAAAAACAGTAACTCTTTTTTAACATAAATTACCTTTTGTATTTCTGAAAAGCAAGATATTAGTAATGATGACAGAAAGTTGTTTTTGACGAGTGATAGCCTAATAACATGCTGACCTAAAACAACCCAAGATGTCACATTATTTATATATGAAGGTCAGCAATATAAGTAAGGGATTCCTGCCTTCTTTGATTCACACTGACTCTGTTTTTTTCTCTTCTGTAGCACATTAATTGCAAGAGATATTCCAAACCTCAACTTTGTTGCTTCCCACATTATTTTGAGCAGATGAACCTGCCTCCTACTTTATATCAGAAAGATGGAGCTAATGAGAGTCCCTTCATTTCCCTCCCTTATTCCTCTAAAGTTCTCAGTGCACTCAGTAATCCTTAATTTCTCTTCACTAGTTTCAGAATGATATGGCCCTCCTCTCTCCCAGAACAGTCCCTCTCCACCTTTGATCTCCCAAGCCATCCCTCTTGACTTTGTTTCATAAAACATCCCTTCTCAATCATCTCTTTCTCTTGCCTCCTCAGACACGTTCTTATGTCTCGTCCTTCAAAAAACCTTCCCTCAACCTCGTTACTGTCCCAAGTTATTGTCCTCTCTTCTCTCTTAATGATGAATTTTTAAAAAGAATAGTCTACACTCTGCTGTTACTTTTTCACTACCTACTTATTCTTCAATCTTTTTCTATCTGTCTTTGTTCCTCACTGTTCCATAATGATAACTGGCAATAATAGAGCACTTTGAAGTTTGCAAAGCGCTTAGGGTATCTCGTTTGCAACCTTTAGGTATGGTTACTGCAGGTATTAATATACCCCTTTTACAGTGGAGGAGACTAAGGCTCACAGGACTTTCAAGTTATTTGGTCATGTTGTTCATTCGTTTAAGTCGATTCCAAGTCTTCATAACCCCATTTGGAGTTTTCTTGGCAGAGATACAGGAGTGGTTTGCCATTTCCTTCTCCAGTTCATTTTATAGATGAGGAAACTGAGGCAGACAGGGTGAAGTGACTTGCCCAGGGTCACATAGCTAGGAAGTGTCTGAGAGCAAATTTCAACTCAGGTCTTCCTGACTCTAGGCCCAGCACTCTCTCTACTGCGCCATTTCGCTGCCCACCTGGGGTCATACAACTGGTAAATTATGAGAGACAGTATTGAACTCCTACTCTTATCTCTTGCAGATTCTGTAATCTATTGGTCTATCCATATACCATGTGGTCACTTTGCAGAAACAGCTCCAAGATCAGCAGTGACTTTCAGTCACTAAATTCAATGACCATTTTTCTGTCTTGATCTTTAATCTCTCTGAAGTGTTTAATCCTGTTGACTACCCTCTTCCCTCATCTTCAGGGTCACTGCACTCTCTCCCTCTCTTCTCATTCCTCCTGTCTCTCTTGCTGTCTCCTCATCCAATCAGTTACCACTTTCTTTTGATTCTACTCCAACAGTGTGTCTCACTAACTCCTCTCTTCTACTTCTGACACAGTTCAGGCCTTCATCTCTTTAGGCAGTTTTCGTAGCTGCTTCACCAGTATTCCAGCATCCAGTCTTCTCAATATTGTCCTCATAATCTCTCTAACGTACTGTTCTGATCACACCACCCTCCTTCCAGGACTTCACTACTCCCTGCTTACTAAAATGTAAACTCCTCATTCTACCATTAAAGGCCCTTTCCAGACTCAGCTTACATTGCTCCCTTCGTTGGGAAATAGAGTGTTGTGGAAACAACACTAACCTTGGAAGCAGGAGGCCTGGGTTCTGGGTTCAGGTCTCAGCTCTGCTGCTTACTAGCTGATGTGCCCATAGAATATAGACAAATTTCTCGAAGAAACTAAAGCTTAATTTCCTCATGTATAAAATGGAGATGATGTTACTTACTCCAGATTGTAAGATTGTTGTGAAGAAAGCACTTCACAAACCATAAGGTTTTAGTAAATGGGAGCTTTCATTATTATCACTATTTATGCGTTCTATACTCTAGCAAAACTACATTAATCTTGTCCTGTGCTTCAGGAAGTGTAGATTTTGTAAGTCAAAACCAACAGTTCAAAGCAAGTTCCCTGAAATGTCACTTTTTTTCCCAGTGATAGAAGTGGTTGTTATTTGTATTACTTCTCAATGTGCAAATCTTAAATAATTTGTTTATTGGTAGGACCAAGATATTTTAGAACTGAATTTCCCTGTGCTCTTTCCTTTCTCCCCACCCCATTTATACACTCTCTTCTGTTTCTATAAATAGAAATTTGGTAATCCAGAAGGTTGCAGATGTCAGAATATATAGATCTTTGAAACTGATTTGCTTAACCCTTGGGACCATTGTATATAAAGAAATACTGTGGGAATTTTTTGCTAGTTGATCTGCACACCATTTATTGTACTCAAAGAATGTACTAGATTTCTAGTTACAGAGCTAGGTTCTTAAAGGTTATATTGGAAGTTTTTGCTGTGTTGTTGTTGAGGAAATTTTTTTTTTACTTTTTTTCTTTTATTTTCAACTTAAATACAAAATAAGAAAAGAAAAAAGCACGTCTTGTGCACAGCAGAACATAAGAGAAGATTCAAAATATATAGCAATAAATTTCCGTTTCAAGAAAGCCTATGTAGTAAATACTACACTTTGTGTTGAGAGCTGTCCATCTTTTCTTTGCTTCCCTGTAAGTTTTCTTTCGTTCTCTGCTGTGCAGAGGAAATATTTTTTGAAGTACATCTTGACATTATAACAAATATTTTTTCTTTGCTCATTCTGCCCCCCACTTCACAGGCGGTTTGTGTGGAATTTCTTTCGATTGGAGAATGAACATCTAAACAACTGTGGTGAATTTCGTGCTGTGCGAGACATCTCTGTGGCTCCCATGAATGCAGATGATCAAACGCTGCTGGAGCAGATGATGGACCAGGAGGAGGGCGTGCGGAACCGCCAGAAGATCAGGACGTGGAAGTACAGCCAGGGCCTGACGCTGCGCCGACCTTACCTGACTCAGTATGTATTGTGTCTGTTTTCGGGGTGCTTGCTTCTTTTCAGTTCTAGCAGAAAGTAACATTTAGACTAGAAAAATGAGATCTCACAAGCAACTTCTGTATAGGAGGACCCAGGAGTCTTGGTGCAGTTTTAAAATGTTAAAGCTTAAAACTAAGGCTTTGGGAACACTATCTATTACATATAATGAAATCTCATTGCATCATAACCCTCCTAATTAAAACTTTAGCATATACTCACTTTCCCTCTACAACACCCTCAAATAGCAGCTATCTAGCTACCTTTTGAAAGCCTTTAACTGGTGGTGAATTCACTGCCTTCTGAGGCAATTCAGTTAACTTTTACCTGACCTGGAATCTACTTTTGAGCTACCTTTGTTGTGGGGAAAAGAAACTAAACTAATTAAAATTACTCACTAATTATTTATTTGAAAAGTTGAACTGTTTTCCGATACCCTTACAACACATATTTGTACATAAACGTTACCTTGCTAATCAAAATCGGAGAATCTTAGCTTTGGAAAGGATATCAAAGGTCCATTAATCCAGCTGTATATGAACAGGAATACCCCCTTTAGACACCCCCAAATTGTAGTCATCTAGCTGCCTTTCGAAGGCCTTCTCAGTGAATTCACTGCCTTGAGGCAGTCATTTTTAGGAAGCATTCTTTTTTTTTTTTTTTTTGGTGAGGCAATTGGGGTTAAGTGACTTGCCCAGAGTCACACAGCTAGTAAGTATCAAGTGTCTGAGGCCAGATTTGATCTGAGGTTCTCCTGACTCCAAGGCCAGAGCTCTATCCACTGCACCACAGCTGCCCCAAGCATTCTTTTTTTAAAGTAAGTTTATATTGATGTCTTCTGTTGTTTACATTCTCGTGGTTTGTCCCCAGTATCCATCCCCCTGCCCCTTCCAGAGACCTTTCTCACATAACAAATAGTATTTATAGAGGGGGGAAAAAAACACGGTCCAACTGATCAATACATTTTAAAAAGTCTGAAAACATACAGGGTGTAACACCTGTGGACCTCCTGCCTCTGAAGGGATGGGTTGAGGGTGTCCTCTCATATCTCTTCAGGTATCATTAATTCTTAATAAGTTCTTCCTTATGCTCAGCCAAAATGTGTCTTTTTCTAGATTCCACTAGTGGATTCTCTAAAACTCAATCAAAACAAGTCGAACTCTTCTTTGCCGTGCCAGCCCTTTCAGTATTTGAAGACAGCTCTCATGGCCTACCTAGAGTCCTCTTTTCTCTGAGCTAAACATTCTGAGCTCCTTCAACAGCTTCTCATATGTTGTCGTTTTGTGTCTCCTCAGTATCCTCCTTTAGATACTTTTGCCAACGTCCTTCCAAAAATGTGGTACCTGGAACAAAGTGATCTAAGTGTAAATACTTCAAATGAGGCTCAGTCAGCATAGAGGTTTGAAATAACTGTTGTAGTACATGTACTTGAGATAAGACAAGAAAATAACCCCCCAAAACCCCTTGTTTCCTGTCTAGTAGCAGTGAAGCACTCATTTAATGTCTGATAAAGTCATTCATGATATTCTTTTGGACAAAATGATAAGCACTGGGCTGAGTAATAGTAGTTAGGTACATTTAGGACTAATCATTTGGAACCAAAAGTGATCCTAATAGGGCCATTTCAAATTAATGGAAACTCTCTAGTGCAGTGCCCCTAGGGATCTATGCTTAGGCCTACTTGATTCAGTATTTTTATCAATGACTTAGATAAAAACATTTAACCTGAGGGATTAACTGAAGGGCAATATCAAGTCCCAAAAATAGCTTGACAGGCTTGAATGACAGATGAAATCTATTAAAATAAGATTTAATAGGGATAAAAAAAAAGTTATCATTGCTTTAAAAAATTCTGCTGTAGAAGTGAAAGTGGCACAGTAAGCACCAGACTATGTGAGGAAAAAACTGATTGGAGGTTTTAGTTCAATATAAGACTTAATAGCTGAAAAAGAGAGTGCAGTCTTTGGCTGCATTAATAAAGGCACAGTGTCTAGAACTAGAGAGATGATTGTCCTGTTGTATCCTGGTCAGACCACGTCTGCAGGAGGACATTAACAAACTAGAATTAGACCGGAGAAGGTGACCAGTATCATAAGAAGATGGGAGGGCTTTTATGGCATAGGAGGATCCATTGAAAGAATTGTGGACTTTTCTTCTTAAACAGAGATCTTAGGAGATTATAATAGCTTTCCTCAAGTATTTAAAGGGGCTGTCATGTACAGGAGGGATCTTAGCCTGTTCTGTGATTGTAGCCTGATGCAGGAAAGACTTTCCAACAAGAACTGCTTTAAAATGGAGCGAGCTCCCACAGGAGATGGCAGGTAGGCTTCCCTTCCCACTTGAGGCGTAGGCTGAATGACCATGTGTCAGAGGTGCAATAGAAAGGATTCTTGTTCAGCTTCTGCTAGTTCTTCCAACTCCATAATTCATTGTCTGTGATTCTAGAGAATCAGTATGAATTTTTAGTGAGCCACATAAGCATGGTGTAACCATTTGGCTTGATACTGCTTTTGCCACCTAAGAATAGTAACAGAGAAAGTACACAGTGTTTGTACACCCAGTGTGTCGTTATGAGCAGAGAAGGTGTTTAAGGAGATGAAAGACAGTGGAATATAAGATTGGGACTGTACTGTTTAAATGGGGCTGCTAGGTGGCTCAGTGGGTATCGTGCCAAGCCTGGCTTTGGGACGCTGGGCAGATCATTTCACCCTGTTTGCCTCAGCTACCTCCTCTGTAAAATGAACTGGAGAAGGAAATGGCAAACCACTCCAGTGTCTCTGCCAAGAAGACCCCAAGTGGGTTCACAAAGAATTGGACATGACAGAAACGACTCAGCAACAACGAAGCAAGTGTTGACCGTGGAGTGTAGAGTGGACAGAGACTCAAGTGTGGTATGAATGAGTTGAGTGAACTTGAACTTGGAAAGGAAGATCTTCCCGTGATCAAGATGACTCTCCATAGATATGAAAGTGCAGGGACATTCCATTGCCAGAAGAGTCATAGTTCCCGAGCTTGGGAAGGCTTGATACATACCTATATATGATACATACATTCCTGGTTGGAATGAAATATACTGAAATATTGCTAGAGTTCAGCCTACTACAACATGGAATTCAGTATGTGTTCTCATTCATGATAATTTATTACTGAAAATGCCAGGAAACTTCATTCAAATGCTCTAACATCTGTAATCCTGTCATGCAGCATGAACTCTGAGGATTCTGCAGAAGTTCAGAAACACTTAAGAGGCAGTTCTTGATTGCTCCTGGTAAGGAGGAGGAGGATGGTAAAAAAAAATGTAGAGGATCAAAAAGTCACTAACAATTGGCTATACATTTCACACTCTGAAACTCTTCTCTCTGACAATAGGTTCCTACCCTATCTTAGCCACCCTTTCAGTCTTACTAAACATGTCCAATGTAAACATTGCCCTCATCAAGACTACTACTTCCTGGACCTGTTCCTGTGTGTCTAGTCCTTCTGGTTTCACTTTCTTCCTTTACCAGGCCGAACCCCTGTTGTCATTCATTTCAGTGATGTATTCACTAAAATTAGAATCTTTTACACTTTAACTTTTTCCTATATCTATCTAGGTATCAATCAACCAGCATTTCTTAAGCACCTACTAAATGCCAGGGCCAGTTAGACACTGAGGGGAAGAAGAAAATAGGGAAAAAAAAAAGTAGTCCCTGCCCTCAGGGAACTTATATTCTATCATAAAGACAACAGGTACATTTATAAGTAATAGAATAAATAAAAAATTATAAGGTAGTTAGGAAGGAAGGGCAGTAGGAAGAACAATAGGAAAGGATTCTTGTAGAGGCCCTTAAGCTTGTCTTAAAGGGAATGAGAAATTTTATGAGGCAAAATTGAAGAAAGTGCATTCCAGGTATGGGGAATAACCAAAGATTTTTTTTTTTTTTTAGTGAGGCAATCAGAGTTAAGTGACTTGCCCAAGGTCACACAGCTAGTACGTGTCAAGTGTTTGGTTTGAGGCCGGATTTGAACTCAGGTCCTCCTGACTTCAGGGCCGGTGCTCTATCCACTGCGCCACCTAGCTGCCCCAACCGAGGACATTTTAACAAGAGATTGAGTACCAGGTATGAGGAAGAGAAAGAAGGTCAGTTTAGGTGGATCATTGAGTATAAGAAGATTAATGTATAATGAGGCTGGAAAGACAGATAGGGAATAGGTTGTGAAAGGCTATAATCTTTAAACAGAAATTTATAGTAGAGGCAGTTATCAGGTAGCCTCTGAAGTTTGAGTATGAGAGTGACATGGTCAGATCATTGAAGTTTGACATTGTCAGACTGGGCTTGAGCGAAGAAGAAGGATTGGAGAGGGGAAAGAGACAAGGCAGGGAACCAAATTAGGAGTCCATTGCCATTGTCCAGGCAAGTCAAGATCAGGGCTTGAACTAAAGTAGAGAGGGTCGCAAGTAGGGTAAGGTAAGAGATGATGTAGAGATGGAAATCACAAGATTTCGCTACCTTCCCCGTCTTCATCTTCTCCATTTCCAGGCTCTGCCACCTGTTACTAAAGAAAGGCATGAAACCTTATTGATTGAGTCCACTACACATCCCTGCTATTTAACCGCAGAAAGGTCTTCATTGCTATTCTTCGGTCTTTTTTATCCTTCTTATCCTTACATTCCCCAAAGGAGCCACTGTCAGTAAACCTTTCCCACTTTCTACCTCAACCTCCCTCATTCTCAGCAGGTGACATCACTTCCTCTAAGACCTTGTTCTGTCAGATATCTCTTAATCTCTTTTGTCTTCACTCTCCGTTTCAGTGGCTCTTTTTCTTCTGCCTACAAACAGATTTCTTCTGCCCTAAAAAAACAACAAAACACAAAAAAGGCTTCCTTTCTTTGTTACTTCCCCTGTCCCTTGTATTTTTTCTTTCACTGCCAAATTTTTTAAGTGACTTTCACTTGATGCCCTATTTCCTAAGCACAGTGACCTTCAACCCCCTATTGTCTCACTTCCTTTTCTGTCACTTTTTTGAAACTATGTAGTAAATGCCTGTTATATGGAATTCATTGTGCAGGGTGCTACTCAGCAGGAGTCAAAGGTGCCTAAATAAGTTGAGAAAAATGAATTCAATCATGTCTTTCACTTTTTGAAATTTTATGATCTTGTTACCTGTCAACAGCAGGGGTCAGTATAATCCCATAATATTCTGGTTTCAAAATTTAGAAAGCACTGGGGAAAATAATGCAAACTTTCTGACTAGAATCGTAGGGTCATAATTTTAGAGTCAGAAGGGACTTTAGAGACCCCCTCATTTTGTGGACAAGGACACTGGTGCCCACAGAAGTTATGCAACTCATCCACGGTCTCACAAATAACAAAAGAGGCAGGATTACCGGCTTACCTTGCTATACCATCTAGGTCAAAGTCATTGAACATCAAAATTGAAAGACACTGTGGATGACTTTTTATGTAACTTGCCATGCAATACAGGAAACATCTTTTCTAGTAACCTAGGCAGTTAGGATCTTCTGGCCTATGTTTGAATACCTCTGATATGTAGAGTACGCTGCCTCAAAAGGCCACCCATTCTATCATTGGAAAGCTCCAGTTGTTAGAAAGTTTTCTCTTATGTGAAACCAAAATCTGCTTCTTCATAACTTCTGTACATTAGTCTCAGTTTTGACCTCTAGATCATCAAAGAATGAATATGTCTTCTCTTTTTAATGTGGCAGGCCTGCTGATATTTGAAGACCGCTAATTTTTGAGTGCTAAATAACCCTATTTATTCAACTATTCTTTAATGACTTATTTTCCAGGCTCTTTACCATTCTGACCATCCTATTTTAAATAAGCTCTAGTTTTCCCTGTCTCTTCTTAATTGCACTTCTCCAAATTGAACCCATTACTCTAATTGCTATGAGACTACTACTTTCAGTAACCTAGATACCATAATTTTGTTAATGCACTCAGTCAGCAAACATTTATTAAGCCTCTAGTCTTTTCCAGGCATTGTGCTAGATGTTAGGAATGCAAAGAAAAAACAAAACAACCATTTCTCTCAAGGACTGTACACTATATCATAAGAAGTAATATGTTTGCTTATAAGTAGATGTAAAGTCCATTCAAGGGGCAATAATGGCTAATGAAATTAGAAAGGACCTCATGTAGGAGCTGACTCTTGAAGTGAAGTTTGAAGGGAGCTAGAGGTCATCATGGCAAAAGTTAGGAGAGAATACATTCCAATCATGGAGTACAGCCTGTGCAAAGACACAGAGTTGGGAAATGGGATATTGTCTATGAGGAAGGCTAGTAGGCCAGTTTGTCTAGACCATGACATGCATAAAGGAATGTGTAATACCTTAGAAAAATAGGCCAGATCTAGATTGTAAAGAATTTAAAGTGCCCAACAGAGGAGTTTGTATGTTATCCTAGAGGTAATAGGTAGCCACTGGAATTTTTTTGAGCAGAAGAATGATATGATCTGCCCTGTACTTTAGAAATAGCCCTTTAAGGGGGAAGCTAGGTGGTGCAGTAGATAGAGCACTGGTCCTAGAGTCAGGAGGACCTGAGTTCAAATCCAGCCTCAGACATGTAACACTTACTAGCTGTGTGACCCTGGGCAAGTCATTTCACCCCATTGCCTAGCCAAAAAAAAAAAATGGGAAAAAGAAATAGCCCTTTAGCATCTGTGAAGAATAGATTACTGAAGAGAGAGAGAGAGACTTGAGGCAGGGAACACAGAAAACTGGTCAGTAAACTGGTATATACTAAACATCTGCTGTGTGTCAGCAAAAGTCAAGGGTAAGAGGCAGAGCCAGTATGGCATAGCAGGAAGAGGTACAGTGAGCTGCCCTCCAGACTCCTCCAAACAGACCTGGAAAGTGCATCACAGTGAATCCCATGGGGAAATCCAAAAAAAAGTCACAGTGAATCATTTTCCTAGCCCAAGTCAGCAGAGGGAGATGGAGAAGTCCACAGACAATGCAGTGAGGTCTGGCTGCAGAGCACTTCAACATGCATAAAAAGGCTGTATCCCAGGGCAGAAGAATGTCCCCTGGGACATGTGCCCATGCCAGGGCACCAAGAACAGATGCCAGCTAAAAGCCTTGTTAGGCACTTTTCAGTTCAGTTCTGATCACAGATCCCAGATAGACTGAGGAGGGACTGTACACAAAGGGGTAGGGAGTGGTTGAAATCCTTGAGCAGTGTACTGAAAATGAAGGAGTCCATCTGAAAGCAAGCAGAAGCAGTGTGGCTCAGACCCTTAGGAGCAGAGTGAGTCTCAGTTCCAGCTTCTAGCTCAGTAGGAAGCCTGCAGAGAAATAACCAGGATAGGAATCACAGACCTAAGTGAAGCTTTCAGTTCTATCATGCTGAACCAGCAAAGCTTCCCATCTTGCTGATGATATCTTGAGTCCAACATCAGTCTACTGTTCCTCAGACCCAAACCCAGGTCAGGAACTTGCATAACTCAGATCAGACTTTGCCTTAGATCACACTACTTGGGAGCACTGAAAGCTCTAAGATCTCCAGCCTGACACAAGTGTGAGTTGAATTTGAAGGGATGATATCTAAAAAAAATAAAATTAAGGGGTGAGAAGGGAAAGTACTGGGAGAAAGGGAGAGGTAGAATGGGGCAAATTATCTCATAAAAAAGGCAAGGAAAAGCTTTTACAGTGGAGGGGAAGATGGGGGAGGTGAGAGTTAGTGAGTGAACCTTACTCATTGGAATTGGCTCAGAGAGGGAATAACATACACATTCAATTGGGTATAGAAATCTGTCTTACCCTACAGGAAAGTAGGAGAGGAAGGGAATAAGAGAAGGGGGATGATAGAAGGGAGAACAGATTGGGGGAGGAGATAGAAGCAAAACACTTTTGAGGAGGGGCAAGGTGAAAGGAGAGAGAGAATAGAATAAACAGAGGGGGAAATAAGATAGAGGAAAGTACGGTTAGCAATCATAACTGTGAAAAAATTTTGAAGCAAGTTTCTCTGATAAAGGCCTCATTTCTCATATATATAGAGAACTGAGTCAAATTTATAAGATTAAGAGCCACTGCCCAATTGATAAATGATCAAAAGATATGAACAGTTTTCAGATGAAGTAATCAAAGCTATCTATAGCCATATGAAAAAATGCTCAGAATCATGATTGGAGAAATGCAAAATAAAACAATTCTGAGGTATTACCTCATACCTATTAGATTGACTAATAGGAAAGAAAAGGAAAATGACAGATGTATGAGGGGATGGGGGGGAAATGAGACATTAATGCATGGTTGGTGGAATTGTGACCTGATTCAACCATTCTGTAGAACAATTTGGAACTATGCCCAAAGTGCTATAAAATCATGCATATACCCTTTGACTACTAGGTCTGAATCCAAAAAGATAAAAACAAAGAAGAAAAGGACCTATAGGTATGGAAATATTTATAGCAGCTCTTTCTTTTTCTGGTGGCAAAGAGTTGGAAATTGAGGGTATGCCCCTCAATTGGGGAATGGCTAAACAGGTTGTGGTATGTGACTGTGATGAAACATTATCATGCTGTAAGAAATGATGAGCAGCATGTTCTTTAAAAAACCTGGAAAGACTTACCAAAGCTGTTGCAAAGTGACATGTACCGCGTACAAAGTGTTGTCATTGTTGTTGTTGTTGTTTGTCCTTCATTCTCGAAGAGGACCATGACATCAGGGAGGCGATGCCATGACTTGCAAGTGAATTGGATTTAAGTGAGGCGGGGCTGTGCAGAGTCACCAGCCTCACTCTCTCCTCCGGAGCCATCTGGGTCCAGTGGCAAAACAAAGTAACAACATTACTGCAAGATGATCAGCTGGGAGTGACTTAGCTATTCTCAGCAAAACAATGATCCAAGACAACTCTGAAGGACTCATGATGAAAAATGCTGTTCATCCCCAGACAAAGAACTGATGGGGTCTGAATACAGATTGAAACATTTTTTTTTTTACTTTCTTTAATTTTCTTGAGGTTTTTTTGGTTTATGTTTTCTTTCACAACATGACTATCATGGAAATGTTCTGCATGACTACACATGTATAACCTATATTGAATTGCTTGCCTTCTCAATGGGGGGAGTGCAGAAGAGGGAGGAAGGGAGTTGGAACTCAAAAGTTTTGAAAACGAATGTTAAAAATTGTTTTTACTTATAATTGGGGAAAGATAAAATACTAAACAAAAGAGATCTCTAGCCTGAATAGTCCCTGAAATCCTGGAATAATTCAATATTCATTACCCCAAGATAGCAGTAGCAGGACTATCTCAGACATTTCCTGCAGAAATACACTGAGCCCAGTCCTAACATCAAGTCCACAATCAGGAAGAAGGCTAGAATGAGCAACAACAACAATCTTGTCATATTTATTTAATATTTTGTTTTTTCCCACTTAACATGTAAAAACAATTTTTAACATCTATATTACAAAATTTTGAGTTCCAAATTCTCTCCCTTCCTCCTGTCCCTCCTCATTGAGCAGGCAAGTGACATAGGTTTTGCATGTACAGTCATGCAAAACATTTCTGTATTAGTCATGTTGTGAAAGAAAACAGACCCAAAGGAAGTTAAAAAAAAAAAGTTTCGATCCACATTCAGACTCCATCAGTTCTTTCTCTGGAGATGGATAGCACTTTTCATTGTAAGGCCTTAGGAATTGACTTGGATCATTGGATTGCTGAGAATTGCTAAGTCATTCACAGTTGATCATAATACAATATTGCTGTTACTGTGTACAGTGTTCTCCTGGTTCTTCTCACTTCACTTTGCATCAGTTCATGTAAGTCTTTTTAAAAAAATTTTATTCATTTTGAATTTAAATACAAAAAAAAAGAGATTTCCATGTACACAGCACAACATAAAAAGAGGAGTCAACATAAAACCATGAATTTCCGTTTCACGTTGTTTTTTTTTAAACTATGTAATACTACACATCATTTTCAAAGCTACCTTGCTGTTCTGAGCTTCCTTCTAAGTTTTCTTTTGTTCTCTACTGTGTACTCTTTTTTCTCCCTTCCTCCCCTCCCCCGCCCTAGAGAAGGCTACCATTAGACACAAATATGTATATGTGTAAAACTAGACTATACATATTTATATTTATCAGCTCTTTATCTAAACATGTATAGCATCTTAATTCATAGGACCTTTGCAGTTAATTTGAGTATTAATAATAAATTTGAGTATTAATAATACTCAAATAGTTGTTCAAAGTTGTTCCTTAGAACAGTATTGTTATTACTGTGTACAACGTTCTCTTGGTTTTGCTCATTTCAGTCTTCATTATTTCATGCAAGTCTTTTCATGTTTTTCTAAAATCAACCAGCTCATCATTTCTTATAGGACAGTAGTATTGCACCACAATCATATTCCACAGCTTGTTTAGCCATTCCCCAACTGATGGGCATTCCCTCAATTTCCAGTTCTTTGCCACCACAAAAAGAGCTGCTGTAAATATTTTTGTATTTTGGTCCTTTTCTTTTTCGTTTTTTAAAGTGTTCAAAATGTTTTCATTAATGAAATTAGAATACTAGAGGTAAAAAATTTGGAAAGAGATGTAAGCTATGGAAGAAAGAATTGGAACGGGAATTAACAGCTTGACACAAGAGATACAAAACCTTGCCCAAACATGAAAATTCTTGAAAATTAGAATGGACCAAATGGAAGCCAATGCCTCCATGAGACAACAAGAAATATTAAAGTGAAAAGACTGAAAAAAATATAAGAAAATACAAGGTATTTCATAGCTAAAACAACTGACCTAGAAAACAGATCAAGGAAAAAAATTGAAATCAGTAGACTGAACACCATGACCAAAATTAAAAGCTAGATGTCATTTCAATAAATCTTAAAAGAAAATGGTCCAGATCTTTTAGAATAATTCAATTCAATAAACATTTATTAAGTGCCTACTATGTGCCAGGAAGTGTGCTAAGTGCTGGGGATACAAAAAGAGGCAGAAGACAGTTTCTGCCCTCCAGGAGCTTATACTCTAACGGGGAAGACAGCATGTAAACAAATATATACAAAGCAAGCTATGTACAGGATAAAATCAGAAATAATTACAAGAAGGAAAGCACTGGAACTGGCATTAGGGAAGGTTTCCTGTAGAATAGGGGATTTTAGTTGGGCAAAGTGAAAATATAAAGAATTCCCTCCTAACCTCCTGAAAGAAAATCCAGAATTACTCCCAAAAACATTACAGACAAAATCCAGAGCTTCCAAGTCAAAGAAAAAGTACTACAGGCAGCCAGAAAGAAGAAATTCAAGGATCCACAATCACATACAATTTACTAGTCACCACTAGAAAGCAGAAAACTTGGAATACAGTATTCCAGAAGGCAAAGAATATGGGCTTACAGCCAAGAATAATTTACCCAGCAAAACTTAGTAAAATCTTGCAGGAGAAAAAAAAAAGTGGATTTTTAATGAAATAAAGGACTTCCAAAAATTCTTGATGAAAAGACCAGAGCTATGTAGAAACACTGACAATCATAAGAAACTCAACAAGGATAAAATGCTTATATTCAAATATGGGGAGATGATATTTTCTTCCCCTCTGAATTGTATCATCATCAGAGGCTGTAGAGGGAGTCTGATTAGACAAAGCCATTAAGAATGGTTCTGATTTTGTCTTGATGATCTTGAGAGAAGAATGAAAAGAGGGTAAGATGAATACATTGGGGAATTAAGGGAATGAGAGGGAAGATTATGGAAAATTATCTTGAATATTTGGGGTATACAAGTAGACATCTCTACAAACAAGGAAGAGGATATGAGGGTTGTGACTTGCAAATAATTTAAACCTCACTTTCATCTGAACTTGTTAAAGGAGGGAAGAATACACATGCGCAGAATTGGGTACATGAATACGTTTCACTCAGAGCTGGAAAGTGAGAGGGAAAGGGGAGATGGGAGAAGGAAGAATTAGAGGAAGGGGAGAATTAGTCCTAAGCAAAACAGACTCTTAAGGATGTTTAAAAAATATTCATAACACTTTTTGAGGTGGCAGGGAAAGGAAATCTGAGGAGGTCCCCATCAATTAGGAAAAGACTGAACAAGTTATGTCATATAAATGTGATTGAATAATACTGGTGATGTAAGAAATTATAAATAGGGTGGTTTCAAAGAAACCTGGAAGACTTGTATGACCTGACGTAGAGTAAAGTGAATAGAACCAGGAAAACAATTTATGCAATGATAACAGTATTGTAAAGACAAACAACTTTGAAAGACTTAGGAACTCTAATCATTGTAATGGCCAACCACAATCTAGAGGACTGATGATGAAACATGCTACCCAGCTCCTGATAGAGAGGACTTAGTGCAGAATGAGATGTGGTTTTTGTGGAAGTTTGTTTTGCTTGACTATACTTGTTTATAAAGGGGATCTTATCTTTCATTTTCATTTGTGGGAGGGGAAAAAAGATGAACTTTTAATGAGTGAAAAATATGAAATTTTTTTAAGGAAACACTTTAAAATTAAAGTCAAGGGCAAGAGGTGATAAGGACTTTGAGAGATGTTGTACAAGTGATCTAGATGATGACAGAGATGTTATAGATATTTTGATATAGAATCATCAAAACTTGACAACTAAATGGATATGCTGAGTAAGAAAGTGAGAAGAATTGAGGATGACTGAGGTTGCAAACCCTAATTGAGTAGGACAATGTTAGTGCTTTCTATAAAAATAGAGGAAGGGACAGCTAGGTGGCGCAGTGGAAAGAGCACTGGCCCTGAAGTCAGGAGGACCTGAGTTCAAATCCGGCCTCAGACCAAACACTTGACACTTACTAGCTGTGTGACCCCTGGGCAAATCACTTAACCCCAATTGCCTAAAAAAAGAAATTAAAAATAAAAAATAAAGAAAATAGAGAAGGAAGGGTGAGCTTGGAGGGAAAGATAATAAATTTAGGACATATTTAACCTATGAGACATCCTGTTTGAAATGTCCAATAGGCAGGTGACAATGTGCAGCTGGAGCTCAGAAGAGGTACTTTAGCTGGATGTAGATATGGGAGTTATCTTTATAGAGATAAAAACTGAACCTGTAGAATCTGATGAGATAGTGCATATAGTGAGAAATAAGCACAGATTCTTCTTTTTTTAGTATCAGGATATAGATGTCTGACCAGTGTGTTTTAGAAGGTGTAATAGACATCATTGATGTATATATGTTTAATAACTGAGCTTTGTAATTTTTTTTTCTTTTCTTATTCCTAGATCCAAGTCTCGTGATACTAAGGTATTGATAGACGACACAGATGATGAAGCTAACACATGAATTGAGTCTAAATCTACATCCTTTTTTCCCCCATTCAACAACCCTTTCCTCGACCAACTCAGCCTCTGGTACCTTTCCAGCTAAAAACAGGAGAAGACATTTAACACACTTTCCGAGCTCTTCTGGATCGGATCCTATGGACTCCAAACAAGCTCACTGTGTTTCTTTTCTTTTCTTCTGGTTTTATTTTAATTTTCTACTTTTAAAATAAATATTTACTTCATTTTGCCAATCAGAGGACATTTTAAGGAAAAAAAAAACCACAATTTATCTTAAGGATTGTTTACAATCACAAGGACATAGAAAACTATCTGGATGAAGAACAGGCACAGCAAGGACCCAATAATGGGACAGACCGAGGTTACTCGGCTTCTGCTTGGCCCGGTTTTGACTGGTTAAAACCGGACATTGGTTTTTAAATTTGTTTGAGAATTTTTTTTTCTTTCCTTCATATCCAGCGCAACGGCACTGGCTGCACTTGCAGGGAAAGTGCACTTAGAGCAGTACCTTCATTCACGAAGCTACTTTTTAATTTGATGTAACTTTTCTTATTTTGGGGGAGGGTGGGAGGGGGGAGGAAACTGGGAAATAGGATGTATTTGTTATATATAATTTTCTCATTATTTATAATACTGAACCATAAGAGAACAATCTTGTGTCCTGTGCAATGAAGGTAATAACAGTAAAAGAAGGTAGGGGAATCTATCCTTGGATGTTTTTCACAAGGGTTCCATCCTGCAATGCCTCTTTCATGAGACAACTTGTACTAGTCTGACAATTTCTTTCTTTTTTTTTTTTTTAAATTTTAAACCAAAGTTTCTGTTTCTGATTTTTTTAGTTGCTGCTGCTTTGGAAACCTGAACATGTCTCTCATGACAGGTCATCCTCACATTTTTGAGTAAAAATTGTGAAAAAGATTCTGAGAATTTAAAAAAAAATAGAGATGGAATACATCTACCCATACTCCATGCTCAACTGCAGAAGTAGCCAGATTTTCTATCATAACATAGCTTTGGAGTTTAGGATAGTTGTATCATGATCCTTACTATCTCAGAGTTTGGATTAGTAAACCAGGCTGTTTCAGAGACTCTTCACCGTCATTAAATAGGGAGTTTCTAAAGGTTTCACTTACTTCCACAAGATTCTGAGCAAATAAGAATCTGCCTGGGAGGGGTCATCTTCCTGAGCACATAGAACAAATTAACCTTTATCTTTCATATTGCATTGGTCACATGAGGCCTTTGTAGCCATTCATCCCAGATGTTATAAGAGGTTACTGATCACTGGATCTCATGTTCTTCCATAAGGAGGGAATACACTTTTCAGTTTATTAGGTCTGCCATTTAAAGGAAAGTTTTTTTATTCAGTCATGATTCATACACACTGCCTGTGTTATTTTTGCTTAGTCTTTATCCTGTTACATCTTCCCTTACCCATCAAAATAGGTTCTAAAACTTTGATTGCTAGTCAAATCTTTTTTTAAAAAACATGGATTATTTGGAGGGAAGGGGCCAGCCTTCATTATCTACCAAAAAATAACAGAAATAGTACCAATGTAAACTAAAATGTGCTTTCTGTAATTCTAAGATCCAAATCAAGGTTTTAAAATGTCCATCTCTACCTTTGTTGGATTTATTGACAGAAGTCCCACTGAGTATCTATAGTCAGCTATTGACTATCTGTCCTCTTTCTGCCTAGCCTTGCTTTATATCGTCAACACCAGTAACTGCATTGAAGTAAAATACTTGTATTGTTTTCAGCCTTAATTTTAGACTAAGGCACAAATTAATAGAGGCAGCTATAATCACTAATCCAGTCTTTAAGAACATGGCTGCTGTATCTGTAATATGGCCTCCTTGTTGTTAGTGCTCCTTCCATGTATCCAAAACATGACTGTACGGGTGGATCACTTAAAGAAGTTACTGTTAATACTATTGTGTCAAGGAGCGAGCATGTGAAGAATAGTTTTTTTTTTTTAAATAGCTCCTTCTTTTCTGTTTAATATAATATGGATAGTCTTCCCTAAACTTGTTCCCACTGTAAATCTAGAAAAAAAAAATTTGGATCATTACCTACTTTGTGGCTTTTATTCCTTTTTGTGCTTTGCCAAATATTCTTCTTTGCCAGAATGATGGGGGGAAAGCATTTTAATTACTGGTTTCCTTTCATTTTAGTTTTTAGAACCACGTGTTTTTAAGTAATCAGTGGTAGCAACTTAGTGGATCTTGGTAGATTAAGGATTTTAGAGTTCATACCTGGACTTAACAGACTATATTGGTTTATATACTCTAGAACCATAGGAAGATACTACTTGTCTGCCAAGAAACACCGGTTACTCTGATTGAGTTAATAATATAAGTTGATGGGTTGGTTGTTTTCTGTACAAATGGAACCCAGAATTAGCTTAAAATGAAACTAACATCCATTCTTCTTCCAGAGTTCTGTAAAATGTATTACCATAAAATCCTGCAATTGGCTTACAGTATCTAGGATTCCTATGGTTGGCTTGTTTTTCCCTCGGTGCATCCCACTGCCAATTTGGCCTTTGTTCAAATTTTAGGATCTTAGTTCCTAATCAGGATTATTTCTCTTAGGTGATAAAAATATTTAAATTTTAACTGTCAGAGACATATTTGTCCAGTTAGCAGAGTCTATTTTAGAATAAAAAGACTTTTTAGCTACCATATTAAATATGTAATGTTTGTTTAAATTTACTATTTTGTGTTCCTATTAAAAGCCTAAAGGGAACAAAGAACTTTTTCTCATAATTATCTTGATCAAACAACATGAATTTAAATTTCTTTTTTCCTCTTTTAATAAGAAAAAGATATAGACTGTGTTATTCTTTCAAGTAACATATACAACTTGTACCAAGTGATCGGAATTTCTCTGATTCCTTGCTTTAACTGCCAAGTCCAAGAAATTCTGGCCAATGCTGGTCCCCATGCTGTAATTTTATCAGAGAGTTTTCCCTGAAGCTCTCAACAGACAAATTATCTATTTAGGGAAATGCGCATTAGTTGGTCATGCAACCAGAAAATGAAAAGACTAAAAGGATAACAATCCAACCCCAGTTAAAATTTATGTGATCATATGTTTAGATAATCTGGTATTGTTCCTGCTTTGGGAAAATCAATAAAAATGTCCCCCAGATAAAAAATTAAGATACCTTAATTATGAAAAATTCAAAATATTTATTTTCACTTTTATGGTTAGGTGGCATAGAAAAATTGATAATGCAGAAAGAGATTAGGAGGCTAAGAAAAATTATTTATTTTCTATGTATAAATAAATTCATGTATTTAAGGCTCAAATGAGTGAGTTGACCAGTGGTTTCATTAGAGTGATCAAAGATGAAATTGTTATTAGTAAGATCCTCTGTAAGAATGTGGAGAAGTCAAAATCCCATTCCTCAGTCTGTCCTTTTGCTATTTTCTCTTCCCTGTTCTCATTTCATCCTTTTAGCCTCTGGTCACCAAATTCACATAATCAGAATGTACAGCCCCTGAGAGGATGAAGCCAATAGCCTCAACAGTTATGTTATGAGAGACCCCAGTCCCCAGGATTAGTGATGGTAGTGCTTTTTTTTTTCCTCCAGAGGATGTTTAATCTCAATATAAAGAAAGTTATGAAGTCACAGTTCCTTTGTGGTAACTTGCTTCTTAGACTCACCCGTATTTGACAATTCTAAATACAATCAGAACATCTGGAAAAAGAAATCTCTCTACCTCTTAACAGACAAAATAAAATGAGGCAAGACTAGAGAAAAGTGAATCATTATAGCCATCTGTTGTACTTTAGTTGAAGAGAAATCCTCTGTGGGTAGCAAGAACAAAAAAGCAGAGCACATCAGACATATAACCAGCCTGATATCAGAAGTAGGACAGCTAGGAACCTCCTTGTTTATTAGCTTATGTTTTGTTTTGGATTTTTCCCCCCAGTGGTCTGTATATTAGTAATGGACCTTTATTTTCCTGTTCTTTTCTCCACTATAGTAAGTTGTTTAGAGTGAGTTCATTATGCACAAATGTATTTTAGAAGTGAGTGACTGAAGGAATTTCTCATTCTCATTAGCCCCTGCCAAAACAATAAAAAAAAAGGAAAGTTATGCTATTGGCAGGAAAACAATTTATTATTCATAAGAAAAGGGTATTCAGATACTTACCTACTTTCTTCTTCCTATCAGGTCCATGCTTATACAGGACCTGATATGTACACATTGTTTAGATAAATCAATTCCAGAGGTACTTCCCATGAAGGCTTCAAGCCTGAGACTCCCTGGAAATTCCCTATGGCAGTTATGCTTCATTTGGTGGAAATGAGTTCAGATTAAAGAACATTGCTAATCTGAAAAAATTAAATTGCTGCCACTCAAGGCACAACACTTTTTAAAACTTCATTGGGTTCTTGAATTTTAACAATTCAGGTACCTTCCCAAGTCTAATAGTGAATATTGTTTAAATTAGTGATTTGCTTTTCTCCATTCTCACTATTCCTACTGAAAATTTTACATAAACCTGATGTCACTAGATCTCCATTCCACTAAAAATCAACAACAGTGCTGAAATAATCCTTTTTAAAAGTTGGGAGAACAGAAAATCAGGTTCACTCTTCTTTAGATCAGCTTGTCTCATCCCTCTCTAGAGGATCTAGACTTCTGCTATTGATCACATGTGTGGCATGTTTAGCTAAGTCAAAGAAAAGTTGGAAGTACAAAACCTCCAAAATTACTGAAAAATAGCCCTCCATCCAAGCAACCTCCTTACTAGTTGGTCTAGAAATTGCGTTAGACTACTTACCGATTTTAGTCTCCCAACTTTATGCATTTTATTATAAGTCTCTGTGTAGAGTCAGGTCATCATGGGGATGGGTGTAGGGTTTGAAAATATAAATAGGGGGCTTGAGATAATAAGCAATGTTAACTTGGGAGTTGCAACCTACTATTTAACCAGCACTTACTCATCCTCTGTTAATAAAAGTAAAAAAGAAGAAGCATGACTTTGGAAGAGCTTGATGTGGATGATATCACCAGCCTTCCTTTATTTGTTCTTATCAGAAAGACATATTTGACCAGGAAGAGGATACCCATTGATTGGTTGCCCTTCTTGAATGATTTGGTAGTGTGGAGGAAAACAATTACATCTTGAGGAACAGCCCTCCTGAATTAATTTGCTTCTGTAGGCACGAGGAACAAAATGAGGATTTGTCCTGAAATAAGAGGAATTACTATACTAACTTTAAGCTGAAACTTGTTTCATCATTGCAATTTTTTTTAACTCAATCTTGTTCTGCTTTGTGGTGCCATCAATTTAATGAGGACAATCAAATAACCCATTGTTTGCCTTGGACTCTCAATGTGTCTGGTAATCACACAGACAACTTGTATACATTCAAACAAGTTACTTGACTGTAACATAATGCATACAACCTTGGTTCTTCCTATTCTCTTTCCTCTGTACCACCAGAAGTTTAATGAGAACTGTAGCACTACTAGAAAGATGGAGACTTTGAAGGGCAAGGATGATGTTATAATATTCCTTTCTCATTGTCCTTGGAGCCCAAAGTCTAACCACCTTTCCTTGTGTCCAGTAGCAATACCAGCATGGTGGGAGTAAGGAGGAAGACTATAGGAGTTCCTAGGAACACAACTAGATTGTGACACTGTTATTCCTTTGAGTTTGTAAAGTAAATTGCAAGCCCTTTAGCACGGACAGCAAAGCACCTCAGCTTTTATGTGATGAATAACTTCATTGCTCTTTTCTGATCTAGCACAGAGGTTTGTTTCAATGAACAGCATTTGGAAGGGACATGAGGTGAAAAAAAATATTTGTCTTTGAGCTCCTCCCCCACCACTCTTAACCTTTCTCTTCACCCTTCCCATGCTGTGTTGGTCTAAATGATGATTATTCTATGAAGCCCTAAACTGTAGTTGTCAAAAGTAACTATAAAATGTGATTAGTCCTCTGTGGGTGCTTCTTTCTTTCTTTCTTTCTCTCCTTTTCTTTCTCTTTCTCACTTTCTCTCCACTCTTGGTTCAGTGGAAATGGTGAGGACAAAGAATTGCCGCTTGCTTGGACTCATGCTGTAATTGTGACCGCACTATTAGCTGTCTCCTTTTTCCTTCTCAAATGGATAGAATTCTGTTGAAGTGTGGAGTACCCTTCTTGAGAAGTAGGTTAAAATGCACAATGTGGTACTGTTTCATAGTTTCTAGATGGCTGTATAAAGCAAAAAGTTAATGTGGTTATGTGTTTTTAAAAGAAAATAAGTGATTGGTTACAAAACTCTGTTTTTTTCCATTATTATAAGGTCTCTTTGTTTTCCAACAGTTTTCAGACTCTTTTGTCACTGCTCAGTGGTGTCTGTTACTTTTTATCTGTGTTTCCCAAATTTTTTAATGTGGTTGCACTTGAATCTATATGGGAATAGAGCAGACATTTCAAGGGGGAAAGATTTTGAAGTTTTTCTTAGTCTTTCTGTATAAAGTCTATATACGTAGTAGTAAAACAATTTTAAAACCTTTTTTCCTCGAAATCTAATGAATAGACTCACATTCCCAATCACCTTTGCCACTACAGGAACCACAACCTGTACCTTCTGGGGCTGGGGTGCCAGGTCTGAGCCTCCCCAACCTTCTGTCCAACTACATGATCCCCTCACCCAACGCCAAGGTCTCTAAGACTGAGCCAGGGGACACCCAGGGGCAGATAAATCCTCTCTCCATTTGGCTCCACCTGGACCCTCCTTCATCTCTCCAGATCAAAAAGTGTGAAGACTCTTACTTGCACTTATTCCATTGCCACCATGACAGGCCTCCCAACTCCATCACCCCAAAAAGCAGAATGGCTGATATCCACTCCAATCCTTCAGGCCACTGAAACCCTGACTCCTACAGCTAAAGCCAACGCCTCAGACATTACAAGTATTATCACAGTGGTCTTCATCACCCTGCTCTCAGTCCTAATCATGATCATTTACCTGTACAAAAACAAAGGCAGCTAAATCACCTGTGAGTCCCCAGGAGAAGCCAGTGTGACTGTGCAAATGGAGAGTGACTCAGTCCAAGCGAAGGAAGAGGAATATTTCATCTGATGACTCCTGGGCTCCCAAAGAACTGTGACTTCTGAGGGCAAGACACAGGAACTGAGTGCTTAATTTATTAGGTGAAAGATGTATCTGAAACCAGAGATGATTGTTGATAATGGGCAAGTCTGTGCTCTCTCTGAGTTAGAATCCAAAGAAACTCCCAACCTGAGTGCCAGCATCAGAGACCCAGGGGACAGAGAGAAGTAGAGAAAGCAAAATCTGATGCCTTTAGCTAGACCTCCGTTGTGGATCTTAATGTCATAGGCCAAACGGTCTTTATAACCAGAGAAGGTAGGACTAACCCATTGGGTATGTGGGCATTTACCCAGTCATCTCCTATACCCTTATTTGATGGGGGAATAATGGTGGGGGTTGCCCCTCCTCCATTCTCTGCCCCCTAGCTGCTTCATGTAACTCAGAATCCTGATCACTGGTCCCAAAAAGTTACGTGGCATCCTTCTAACTAGTCAGCCAGCTTTGGTAAGTGGATGAAAGTGGTGATTATGGTAATAATCTAACCCAGCTGACCTCACTTGCTGGTATCTGGTCCATAGCCTTTCCCTGAACCACTTGCTTCCCAGCCTACTTTCTTATTCCCAATCTAATCTTTTACTTGTGATGGTTTTTTTTAATCAAAATTAAAATTTTTCATTACACAAGATTTTGATGCTCATTTATAGGAGGCAGAGAATAATAGCATTAAATTATCTATATTTGGGATTTATCTGCCCCAAATCTGGGTAGATCTGGAGCTTACATTCTTAGAGTTAGTAAGAATATAAAGCACGTATGCAGATAATTTTATATGTGTATATTTACTTAGTTGTAAATTATATATATATACATATATGTATATAGGTAATACTATACCAACGATTATATACATTACAAAAATGACACAAAAAAGACATTTAAAAGGATGGGATAAAGATGAAATAATATACTAGAGGCAATGGTCACTAAAGTTTTTTGAGTCGAGGAGTGATATGGTTAGACATGCAATTTAGGAAAATCACTTTTGTTAACTATTTGTGGAACATGGCTTTGAAATAGCAGAGAGGCTGGAGGCAGGCACTTCTGCCTAAAATGGCTTCTTCAGCAGGCTCAAGTCGACTGGCTCCCACATTCCTACTCTAGCAAAGAAAAAAAAACTAAAAATAGCAACAGGTCAAATAATGATCAAGAAATCCAATGATGTAAACAGCAGTAAGTGATTTCATCAAATTAGAACTGGACAAAACAATAGGCAATAGGGAAGGGGGACTACCAGACGTGCCAGTGCTAGCACAGTAAGCAAGATGAAAACCAGCATGGCCCTAGAGATTAGCCAGGAACATTTGTGGCCTACAAAAAGTCAGCAAGAAGAAAACCAACCCCCTGGGTGGTCAGAAACCCACCAAGTGGTCCTGGAGAGCAACTTGGTGCAGCAGTGTCCAGTGTGCACAAGACAGTGTATAGACTCAATACCCCAGACTCAGGAGCTCTGAGATCCATAATGTGTGGGGCAGCAATGACCCTTACCCAAATTAATTCAGAGGCTTCTCCAGGTAGAAAATAGAAAGGATTTTATTTCGATCTCGATAAAGGGCGACTCGCACTGAAAGGCAGTTTGATGCAAGACCTCAGGTGGTGTTAGCCAAGCAAGCATTTTTGTAGGTTCTAACTGCAACCCATCCCTAGCCCCGACCTCTTATCCTATTGACTGGGCTTCAGAGGGCACAATCTAAACATGAAAAAACTACCCCAGCAACAGCAGTGGAAATTACAGAATTGTTACATAGTTTTCACCTGCCTTCCCCTCCAAGTATCCTCTTAGTACATCCTGTTTTTGTTCATTTCAGATCCTAGGTACACATATATTATTATTAGGGGTCTTTACCTTATTTTACTCATTTAAGTTTAAATTTTATGAGGAGTCTTCACCAATCTCACTCAATCCCTTTTTATTTGTTCATTGAAGACCTCTCACACCAGTTTTGGTATATTCCCTCCACTATTTCATCTCTTACTTCTGATCCTTCTGGCCCAGTCCTATCTTCCTGCTCTACTGGGGTCCATCCCTGCTTCCTTAGGATCATTAGTTGCGCTGACCCTTCGGCTTTCTTTTCTAATCTAATCATCTTAGACGATGCATCCTATACTAACTTAGTGATTATTTCCACCACAGCTTGCAGTCTGATTAACCTATTTAACATGTATATTGGGGTTCTATATCCCCAACTCTCATCCTGCGCCCAAGTGGCGGGACCATAAGTATGGATGATCCTTTCAGGGGGCCAAGTGTTGCCCCACCCATTCGCATCCCCAGTACTAGCGATTCCTGCATCAATTGCCCTCCTGTTTCTTTTGAGGTCATCATGAAGTTTTATTCCTAAATGATCCCCTTCCTGGCCTGGGAGAAAGAAAAATTTGGGACGGATTAATCCCATGTAACATATTCCCATCCAGCCCACCAAAAGATGTGTGTATGCCGTTAAGCCAGAAATCCAATAATGCCCTCTCAATGCTGGGTATAGCAAGTTGGAAAAGATCAGAGTAGCATTAGGAGTCATGGGATAATACAACTGTACTTTGGAGCCCAGTGGTCCTCCCTTTATGCGAGGTAAGCAGTCACTATGTTCTGCATAACTAAAGGTAGGGAACTCGCCACTGTCAAGCATGAGCTCTTCCCTATATTGACATTTCCATAGCTGAGTCTCATTCCTCCATTCACAGTTCTTTATCCAACTGTTACCTATTTCATTAACCTTACTCCAGAACTTGTCGGGGTATCCAAAATGGGTACCATTATCCCATCCCCATAAGTTATAGGGGGTTGAAATGATCCCATCAGTCAGATTTCTTTCTATACACTCAGACAAAGTCATTAAATCCCAAGGACTGCTATCTCCTTTTGGCAGTATCAGAGAGAAGGAATCGGTTCTAGGGGGAATTCTTTGGGTGCAGGGGATCCAAGTCCCATTATTGAACTAAACATGTGTCTGATTCCATCTTTTCTGACTGAGAGTGCAATTATACTTAACTTGCCCCCTTCTCACCCGAAAGGTCCAGGTACAGCTGCTTTCTCCAAGCTGCCTTCCCCCTTTTCTTGTCTGATTCAAACAATATTTCCCTTCCCTTTCCTCAGAGGCCATGAGTGCTCTTCCCATTTTTCCCAGTACCCAGTACCGTTATGAATTTCTGATCGGTTGCTTAAGAACCAGGCCGGACTGAGGGGAACAGGACCCCATGGCCACCTCTCTAATTGTTGTGGTCCTCCACAAATCCAACAATTGGTCAAGTTAAATTTACTGGCCACCATTTCCATCAACTGTTCAAACATTTTTCTCTGCTGACCGAGGTACAGGGACAAGCTGCACAAGAGTTAAAGAGCAGGCCAGAACTTCAATTCCCCTGGGTCTGTGGAATCAACTGTCCATTCAGCAGGGGGAGTTACTGGTCCCTTTACTCGTGTGTGGTGCACCCAGCCATGTTCTTTGGTCCGAACCGCTGTGTCCGAGGTCAGCAGGACTTGGAAAGGTCCTTCCGAAGATGGGGTGAGCTTTTCTTCCTTCCAAGTCCGGATCAGCACCCACTCACCAGGCTGGAATCTGTGAACTGGGAACCCCAAAGGTGGCGTCTGGGCGATCAGCCCTTTATGCTGTAACACATTTAAATGCTTCACCAGAGAATGTACATAATTCCTTAAAAATCTATCCTTACAATTGAATATAGGGTCCCAATTTTCTCCTTTGCCACTTCCCCCAGGATATGGATGTCCAAAAAGAAGCTCATATGGGGATAATCCAATATCCCTCCGGGGTTTTGTTCTGATTCTAAGGAGTGCTAGGGGTAGACATCGGGTCCAAGGTAATTGAGTCTCTAAGGTTAGTTTAGTGAGCTGTCTTTTAATTTCTTGGTTCATTCTTTCTACTTTGCCAGAGGAAGGAGGGTGCCAGGGAGTATGAAACTCCCAGTTAATATCCAAGGCTTGATACCGAAGGCTTCAACCAAAAGTTGAAGAACTTTGGAAGTGAAATGAGTTCCCTGATCGTAGTCTATCCACTCCACTAGCCCATATCTAGGGAGAATCTGTTCTACAAGAGTCTTGCTGATGGCTGGAGCCGTCACTTGGGTTGTGGGGAATGCCTCTACCCACGAGGTCAGGTGGTCAACCATGACCAGCAAGTACTTGAGGCGGCCAACCAGGGGCAGCTCGGTAAAGTCAGCCTGGATACTTTGGAAAGGTCTAATTCCCGAGGGTCTTCCTCCTATGGGAAGTCAGCATTGAGCTGACTTATTTGTCCTTCGACACACAAGGCATCCCTTCACTATTTGCCACACCAGGGTATAAAGACCGGGAGATACATACTGGGTGAGAACTGCATCACACAGATTCTGTACATCTCAATGACTGCCTTGGTGGAGGTGTTGTAACACCTGCCTTATACTTGCCTTGTTTAATACTTCCCGACCATCTGGGAGGAACCAGTTCCCTTGGTTTCTCTTCTGGGCCCCCAACTCTCAGGCCTTGTCTTCTTGCTTAGAAAAGGAGGGAGGGGATAGACTTGGAGGGACAGAAGGGATTAGGGCTAACATTGGATCACCTTGGTTGGATGTCTTATCCCCAGCTCTCCTTGCCTCCTCATCTGCCAATCTATTTCCTTTAGTGTCAAAAGTGTGACCGGATTGATGCCCATTAACATGTATGACAGCAATTGCCTCTGGTAACAACAAATTCTCTAATACTTGCGTTAGCAAAGTGGAATGAACCAATCCCTTGCCTTTACTCTTCACCATTCCCCTTTCTTCCCAAATTTTCCCGAATACATGCACCACCCCTCAGGCATACTTAGAATCTCTAAAAATGTTCCCACTTTTTCCTTCTAGTAATTTTAAAGTCTGATTTAAAGCGTACAGTTCACAAGTTTGAGCAGACCAGTCTTTTGGCAATCCCCCTGCCTCTTCTAAGGCAAGCTGATCCCCATCAATAATAGCATATCCATTTTTCCTTTTTCCTTCTACCACTCGGGAGGACCCATCTATGAAAAGGTTTCTGGCTCCAGGTATGGGAGACTCTTGAAGGTCCTCCCGAGTCTTTGTCTGAAAGTCCACTGTTTCCAAACAACAGTGTTCCAAATCTATTTCCCTTGATCCTGTGCTAGTAAGAAAAGAGGCCGGATTCAGATTTGAGTCTTGGGCCAACACTAAGTCATCCATTTCCAGTAATATGGCCTCATACTTCAGGATCTGGGAATCTGTTAACCACCTCCCGGCCCTTTGATTTAAGACATATCTAACTTGGTGTGGTACACTAACTATCAGGCTTCCCCCAAAGGTAAGTTTTCTACTTTCTTCTGCTAAGATAGCCGCCGCAGCTACAGCTTGTATACATACAGGCCATCCTCGGGCTACCGGATCCAGGACTTTAGAGAGGAAGGCTGCAGGTCTTTTCTGCCCTCCTCTCATTTGTGCTAAAACTCCTAAAGCTACTCCTCTTTCTGTACTGACATATAGATGAAAAGATTTTTCTAAAGAGGGTAAGGCTAGAATTGGTTAAGATACCAGGGCCTCTTCTAACTGACAAAAACTCTGTTGGCTCTCTGGCATCCACTGGACAGAATAGGGTTCTTCTTCCAATAAGTGCTGATACAGGGGTTTTGTTAATATTGCATATGAGTCTATCCAAGTCCTACAATAGCCCACTAGCCCCAAGAACTTCCATAACTCTCTTTTAGTCTTTGGGGGTTCAATTTGGAGGATTCCTGCCACCCGCTCAGGATCCAATCTTTTACTTCCCTCACTAATGAAATGTCCCAAATATTTAACCTCTCTTTCCACAAATTGTAGTTTCCCCTTTGAGACCCGGAGCCCTTCTTTCCCTAGGTAATTTAGTAATTCAATAGAGTCT
>NW_020954567.1:20424875-20449227 GCF_900497805.2 Vombatus ursinus
GGAGGTGTTATAAACTTTTCTAATATGGCTTCTAATACTTGTCCAAACAAATTTGGTGACTCAGTATATCTCTGGGGCAAAACACACTGTCTTATATTGCTGCTTTCTTCCTGATTCTGGGTCTTCCCATTTGAAGGTGAAAATATCCCTACTTTCAGGGTCTTATGGGCAAGCCCAGAATGCATCCTTCAAATCTATAACACTGAACCACGGACTATCTTCAGGAATTCTTCCCATAATGGTGTAAGGGTTGGGTACTACCGGATGGGAGGAGAGGACCACCTTGTTAATCTCCCTTAAGTCTTGTACTAGCCTATAGGATCCATCCCACTTTTTGACTGGTAGAATTGGGGTGTTAAAAGGGGAGATACAAGGTTACAGCAGCCCATCTTTTATAAGTCCTTGAATAACAGGCTGGAGACCCCTCCTTCCTTCCAGAGGAATGGGATACTGCCGGACCCTGATTGTCACTGTCGGGTCTCTCAGTATGATTCTAATTGGGGTGATCTTTACCTGCCCCCGATTATGGGATTGTGCCCAGACCTTGGGGTCGATTTCTTCTTCCTCCCCTTCTCTTAACACTAGCATCCTTTTTGTAGGGATAGTTCAGGTTCTTTGAGGTTTTAACTGAATTGAGAGTTTGGTAATCAGATCCCTGCCTCGCAAATTGATCCCTGTCCCCGGTATCAAGAGAAGTCTCCCAAGGGCTGCTATTACTTCACATTCAAATTCAATAATTTCAGTAAGGGGAACAGTAAAGGTGTCTCCCTTCACCCCAGAAATAAGTAGAGTATCTTTGGATAATTTAGTCCCTTGGGGCAACTGTATCACTGAAGATCTAGTGGCCCCAGTATCAATCAAGAACACTAATTCTTCCTTTTTGGTCCCACCCTTAAATTTATCAAGGGCTCTGGGTGGGTCGTTTCGATGAACCCCTGACACCCCAATCTTCCAGTTCCATAAGGGAGAAAACCCTCTGTTCAGACTGTCATGAAGGGCATTCCCTTCTCATATGGCCCTCTTGCCCACATTCAAAACAGGTTAAGGGACCTTGCTCCATTCTCTCCCCAGGGGGTCTAAACCCTCTTCCTCTTCCTTTGCCATAAAGATTTGATAATTTTGCCTGTGGTTTCATCACTGACCTAGCTACCATCTGTACGGTCTGAAGCATCACTTTAGTTTGTTCCCCTTGTTGTTTTAGAGACTGTAACATGATTTTGGTGTTATCCCTCTCTCTTTTCTCTTCTGATGCCCTGGCCACATATACCTTCTGAGCCAATTCTAGTAACTCGTCCAGAGGCTTTATCTGCCACCCATCCTGTTTCTGTAACTTCTTATTAATGTCTGGCCAAGAATTGGTAACGAAGTATACCCTCAATAAGTTCTGGGCAGTGGGGTCATGCTCCCCCAGCCCAGAAAACTTCCTCATACACTCCTTAAGTCTAGTCAGAAAAGTGGAGGGGGTCTCATCCTTTTCTTGCTTGATCCCCGCCACTTTATTATATTCTGACTCCAGGGACCTGCATCTCCAATCCCCTGGACAATCATTGTTCTCAAATCTTTCATATTTTCCCTATGGGCTGCATTGTTATGATCCCACCCTGGGTCCTAAAGGGGGAATTTCTGCTCTCCCCTAGGTCCTCCTTGCGCTATCAGGTGAGCATCATCCCAAGCCCTCATAGCAGCCCTTCTTATTGGTCCTTGTTCTTCCCCTGTGAAAAGGATCTCTATGATTGACGTTAGCTCTGGCCAGGTGTAAGTATTGGGGCCGAGAAACTGATCCACTTGTTCTGCCAAACCCACAGGGTCTTCTAACAATGATTTCATCTCCTTTTTAAACTCTCTCACCTCTGAGGTGCTCAAAGGGGCGTTCATAAACCCCAATCCTCCCTGTGCTAGCGGGACCTCTCCTAGAGGAAAGGATTTAACCTTGGTCTTAGAGGGGAGGGGGAAATTCTCCTGATCCCTGATTGCTTAAGCTCTCTCCTCAGAGGGCCGTGAGGAGGGGATGGGTTGAAATCAATCAGGTTACTGTCGGTTCCCTCCTCTGCAAGAGAGAATGGGGCAGAAGGAGATTCCAGTCCCCCTGCAACCGCGGGCAGAGCTGGTGGTGGAGGGACATGTGGTGGGGGTAACGAGAGGAGGAGGTCCCAAGGATGCGGCTTCTGTTCTTCTAATTCCTTTTTCGGCTTCTCCTCCTCCTGTTTTGGTAGTACAAATTGTCCCGCCACCGGCTGCCATAAAGCCGCATATTCACTTTCTTCCGAATTAAATGGAGTTTTAGAATTTACATGTAAATTTAATTGTTGGCATACCCAGTCCTCAGAGGATCCCAGCGGGATGCCGCCCCAAACAATACAACAGTATTTAAGCATCTACTTTTTATCTTTTCCCTTATATTTGGATGATTCATCCCAATCTTTAAGTCTGCTCCCTAGAGGCCTATCCTCTGGGATATTGGGAAGATTTTTCATGCTAGCTACCTTAGACTGTTCCTTTCCCATGGTTCACGAGTTCTTGTCCCCTGTCTGAGGACTCACTAGGTCTCACCAACATTTCCAGGGAGTGGGAGTCTTACGAACTCCAACCGCTTAGACCTCCCCCTCTCCCCCCAGGGGCTCACCAGATCTTGCCCAGAGGACTCACTGGATCTTGCTTACCTGGGTTGTGCACAGAACTTACATGACCCAAAATTCAGTTTCCTTTATTCAGTAGTCTTCACTAGCACAGTTGGAGTTCCTTTCACTTTCGTTTCTATTTTCTCCAAGTTCCTCTCTTGGGGATCCTTTACCCTGCCGGAATAAGTCCCCCCCTCACCGAGACCCAAGGACTGCCGGAGAAATCTCTGGAGGTTACCTGCCCAAGGATCTTAGTGAGAATGACCCCCTCCAGGCGGGAAATTTTCCTGGCCAACGCACCAGAAGCTGTGTGGGGCAGCGATGACCCTTACCCAAATTAATTCAGAGGCTTCTCCAGGTAGAAAGTAGAAAGGATTTTATTTCGATCTCGAGAAAGGGCGATTTGCACTGAAAGGCAGTTCGATGCAAGACTGCAGGTGGTGTCAGCCAAGCAAGCATTTTTATAGGTTCTAAGCACAACCCCTCCCTAGCCCGGACCTCTTATCCCATTGACTGAGCTTCAGAGGGCACAATCTAAACGTGAAAAAACTACCCCAGCAACAGCAGTGGAAATTACAGAATTGTTACATAGTTTTCACCTGCCTTCCCCTCCTTCAAGTATCCTCTTCCTACATCCTGTTTTTGTTCATGTCAGGTCCTGGATACACATATATTATTATTAGGGGTCTTTAACTTATTTTACTCATTTAAGTTTAAATTTTATGAGGGACCTTCACAAATCTCACTCAATAACATTGTGTCCTGAAAGGGCGAAGAAGGACCTGAAAAGTCAGGGCTCTGAACCATGAGGAACCTGAAATCCATCAGCATTCTTAGTTTAGATGTGCATGCACAAGCGCACGTGCACCCGGTGGGAGTCCACAGAGGAATCCAGGGTTGAGGCCAAGAAAGGCAGACTGTGCTCCACCCAAAAGCACAGGGTGGGCTAAGGTCTGGCCCTAGCACAAAGCCCCAAATTAGAACTAAGGCTGGATGTGTAAGTGAACAGAAGACCCCAATCACTATAAAGAACTATCTGATCCAGAAATACCCAAAAATCCAAACTAGAAGAAGAGAGTAGCAAGTAGAGACTCAAAGGAAAAAAAAATAGTCTTCAAAAGAAAAGAGAGAAAGGAAGGAAGGAAAGAAGGCTCTAGAGGGGAAAATGGAAAAAGAATAAATAGCTTGGAACAGGAAATGATAAAACTTGCCCAAATAATAGATGTCCTGAAAATTAAAATAGACCAAATAAAAATCAGTGCTTTTGTGAGAGAAAGAATATTGGAATAAAGTAAAACACTGAAGGAAAAGATGGAAAAATAAGCTGAGGGATAATTTAAGAATCCATGGATTCCCTGAAAAGTGGGGGGTGGGGTGGACGGAGGGGAAGCCAGGACACTTTATTTCAAGAAATCCCAAATGAAACCTGCCCTGTCTGTTAGAACTAGAGGACAGAGTGAAAACAGAATCTACTAATTACTTCCTTAAAAAAAAAAAAAAGAAAAAGAAAAAATAGTAGTAAAAAGTAGAAAAAATAGTAATGAGAAGGGTCAACATTAGACATGTGGGATAAGGGAGAATAAGGAGTTGCAAAAAAATTAATTTTCCATTTTTATTTTCAGTTCTCTCCCTCGCCCATTGAGAAGGCAAGAAAACAATACCCATTCTACATAAGAAGTCATATAAAATATTTCCACATTAACCATGTTGTTAAAAAAAGGCAAGAAAAATAAATTTTTAAAAATTTAATCTCAACAGATAGTTTGATATGCTTTCCCTTCTTGACCAGGAACCATTTGAAATCTGACTAAACAGTGGTAGACATAGATTCTGAGCCATATACAAAATCTTGCTCATTTTTTGATAGTTAAATTTCTTATACCACCTATATATTGTGTCCCTACCCTGCTATTTTACTCCTACCTATTATTTATTTATTTCTACCTATTTAAAATAGGCATGTTCATATAGGAATTACCTGTCATGACCATAAATTCACTATGCTCCATAAGCTCATAAGGTGTTTTCTATCCATAAAGCTGTTCTAGTGTTTCATCATGGGTTAGTTCCTGTTCTTTGTATCTCTGGCTAGAGATATGGGTAGTGAAAATAAAAAGAAAAAAAATGTCTCATCTACCATGACTCCCAAGTCCTTTCACTTTTATTTTAATGCTATAAGCCTATGTTCTCAATATTTCCTTAAGGATAAACCTAGCAAGTTTTTGAAGTCTTATTAAAATATGATCATATGACATTTTCAGGCCAAACTAAGTATGTATTTTGAATACATTTGAGTCACAAAATATCTCTGAGACCTAACAGTAATAATAATGCAAGGCCCATTGGTCTGGGCATTCCCTCCATCGATTCAGGTTACAATACTTGAGACTCTTTGAAAGTTGCTTCTGCAAAAAAATTCACCCTACAGCCAACCTGACAATAGTACCTGTATTTTATATGACTATAGAATTTGGTATTCACAAAACACACCATGTTTTTTAGCTTACACATTATATTAATTCACTATGCTCATTTCATAGCTCATTTTGTGGGTAAGGATCCACAAAATTTGCAAAACTATGCTCATTTTGTGGATAAGGAAGCAGAGGGACAGCTATTTATTGACTTTTTCCAAGGTCCACTGCAGCTTATTATAGAGTCAGGGCTAACACTAGGAAGCCCATTAATTTTGTTACCTAGCCATCTAATTTTGTTACCCAGCCATCTCAAATAAATTCATGTTCCTTAGGAATTGCTTGGTGATAAGGTGGGTTTTTTTTTAATATAGTGTTTCTTATTACCAAAAACTTAAGCAAGGGAAGATCAAATGACCCAACTTATATTCCTGCTAATTTCCTTAGTTGTCCATGTGCTCCCCTAAATGAATTGAGAGGTCATTCCAATTACTTAGTGTCAGTTGAAATCATTCCTTATTTCCAAAGCCCTGAATTTTCTGAGGAGACAAAGAGGAGTACTGAAGCCATTCAGGCTTGTTGACAGGTTGGAAAGAAGACAGCTTACGCCTAAGTTAGTCCCAGAGTAAGTTATGATCACTTCTACCATCACCAACTGTGTGTTATCTTCAGCAACCCTATATTTCAGTGTTCTCTCCCATAATACTTCAATTTAGAAATTTCCCCTAGTTTTTCAATTAGTGAATTTGTAAATGCTGTAACTGTATAAAATGTACACCTTTTTAACCAATTGGGGATAACTCCCCACCTAAGAAACAAGTCTATGCAGTATAATTCAGTGACATTTTGGCAATAAATTCAGTTCAACTAGTTGTTTATCCCTGTAAAAGTAAAGTTCAAAAAAGAATCTAAATAAGTTGTATGTTTGCCAGCATGATGTGAGGAGAAAAATTGCTGATTCATGACTTTGAGAATTTCATTGGAAATGTAAGCAGAATTTCACTAAAAGTACAAAGAAAGGCAAAAGACAGTCCCTTCTCCCAAGGAGTTCACATTCACATCTCTCTAGTGAGGGAGACAGCATGCAAACAAATATGTACAAACAAGATATACACAGAGTGAAAAGGAAATGATCAACAGAGGGAAGGCACTAAAATTAAAAGGGATTAGGAAAGGCTTCCTATAGTAAGGGGGATTTTATCTGGGACTTGAAAAGGCCAGGGAAGCCAGGAGATAGATGAGGGACAGCATTCCAGGCATGAATGAAAACCACAGAAAATGCCTGGGACTGAGACATAACGGTATACTGTTCATGGATTATCAAGAAGGCCAGTGTCATTAGACCAAAGAGTATGTGATAGTGTTGGGAGTAGGGGTGGTGTAAGGTGCAAAAAGACTTTAAAAGTATGAAAGAATCACAGAATCTAAGAATTGAAACGAATCCTCCAAGCCTTATGGTCTAACCCATACCTTAACAAGAATCTGCTACAACAAAGATATCAAATATGCAGCTAGCAGGCCTACAATACTCCTGGGTACAGCCCGAATCAGGTTAAAATGTAATTGAAATCTATTTTACAAAATAAATTATAATAAAAAACATAAATAATGTATTTTATATGTGGTTCCCTAAGTCACTATGCTTCTGCAGGAATCCTTGTATATGGCTTAGTGGTCCCCTTTTCTATTTGAGGTTTTTTGTTTTTGTTTTTTAGGCAGTTGGAGTTAAGTGACTTGCCCAGGTCACACAGCTAGTGTTAATTCTTTGGTCTGAGACTGGATTTGAACTCAGGTCCTCCTGACTTCAGAGCTGGTGCTCTATCCACTGTGCCACCTAACTGCCCCTCTATTTGAGTTTGACACTGCTGTTCTACAACATACCCAAGAAGTGGTCATGTTTATCTTCCCCTTTTAAAAATATTTTGAAAGTCAGTCACTCTCTACTAATAAGCATATATACCAAGGAGGTCACCAATAAGGCTCCATATACACTAAAAAATTTATAGCAGCACTTTCTGTGGTAGCAAAGAACAAAGTAGATGCCCACGGATTAAAGAATGATCAAACAAATTTTGGTGCATGAATGTGATGAAATATTATTGTGCTATAAGAAACAACAAAATATGATGAATACAGAGAGGTTAGGAAAGTGATGCGGGGTGAAGTAAGAACCAAGAAGATTATACACTGACTACAACAATGCCAACAGAAAGAATGACCACCACAAAATGACAGAAAGTAAACACTGCAAAATTACAAAGAACAAGCATGGCCCTAATAAAGAGAGATGAGAAAACATTTCCCCCTATTCTTTTGCACAGGTGGAAAACCCAAGGATGTTGAACGTTGGATATATTTTTTAATACATTGATTGATTTTGCTGATTTTTTTCTCCATCTTTTTTTCTTTAAAAAAAAAACTCTTGGTTATAGGGGATGAACCCTGGAAAAGGGAAAGGGAGGAGGAATACAGAGGAAAGTTAGGTTATGTAAACACGAAGTGTTCATTTTAAAAAAAATTTAAGTCACTCGATGTTTTCAAAATTGTCACCTCCAGCATGGATTTCTTCAGTGGTGCAGTTCTTAATTATCTCAAGTGTCCTTTCCACTTCCCCATAACGCACTGAGTTAGGGTACTGAACTCTCAAAAAGTCCAGAAGTTGCAGCTCCATTGGCAATGCATGGTGGCGTGGTATAATAAAAAAAAAAATCCTGTACTTGGAACCAGGAGAAACTTGGATTCAAAATCTCTTTTACTCTAAGTTTTGTTATCCTGAGTAAGTCACTTAACTTCACTAAGACCTAGTGACTCCTCTACAAAGGAGCTAATGATTCAGACCTTGTTTCATATGGTTGTGATGAGTATCAAATGAGATGCTTTGTAAACCACTTTCAAACATTAAAACCACATACATTTCAAGCATCATTTTATAATCACTATTGACGGAATAGATCACTAAAAAATCTCATCACAGATGTATTCCTTTTAATGTCTATTTGCTGTCTTCCTCCAGGTTTCATCACTAAGTACCCTTGGGATAGTGTCTTAGCTGAGTCTCAAGCCAAGTTGATTATAGACTTGTCCCCTTTACTGTTTTCAACTATTTTGTGAGGTAGTTCTGCTCCTAATCTTCCAAAATTCTCCTCCATGATCTTTTACAAATGAACCACTATATTCCAAACCGATGTTCCCCTTGACTACTCATCCCTATCTGGCAAAGACAGCAAGGGTTTGCTAGCTGAAATGATGACTGGGATCTTTGGGCCTCCCCACTGGGGCTTTACATTGAGAAATGATTATAATCAGGCTCAGTGTTTTTACCTCTATTTTTTTTATTGTTCAGCGTCAATGGCTTATTGCACTAGGTCAGGTTGGTGCTGTGACAATTACAACAGTGCCTTCCCATCTTTATTCTAATTTGTTGTCGAGTTCTACCTTTGCTATTATAATGAGTTATGTGATCTGTCAGTTGCATACAACTGATTCAGAAATGATTCTCCTTTCTGACCTAATTAAAAAAAAATCTAATTTTCGTTTTTTGAAATGATATTCACTACTCATCTTGTCCCTTGTCTTCTGATTCTATATATTCCTAGGGCTTGAGAATTCTGAGTAGTCTAAGAATTTAACCTCTTCCCTTTCTTAAATAAGAAAGATATTTTTCACTATCTTCCTCTATGCTTATATTTGCACTGAAATCAACAAGTATCCAGGAATAAGTTCACTTGGTGTAGAGGATCTTTCCAGTTTGTGGAATTTTTCTACTTCATCTTCTCTAACAGATGTTGGTTCATAAACTACAATTGTCTTTATGGCATACCTCCTTATGTTTCTCATGAGCAGTGCAAGATTAAATGACACACTATTTCATAAAGTGATATTTCTTCTTTCTTTTGGGTGCACAATGAAAGTGACTCTGCCAATTCCTTCATTTGACTCTCCAAACAGAACCTGTGAACTGTCCTTTTATCTTCTGGTTTCGTTTATAGTGGAAACACCAACATTTATGTGGTTTGTGTCCTACACCAGCATATCAACACATTTGTTATTGGACAAATATCTCACCTTCAAAGTACTAACAGCTAAATTCATGTTTTTGGAAAATCTAAAAACCCTTTAATTTTTGGCACACATTGACCGACTTTCTGCTACCACCACTATGGCAGCAGAATCATGAATAGTTACAAAGACGAGAAAACTAGTTTGTATTTTTTTTTCTTGTTTCATTGCTTGCCATGGCCAACATACTTGATGAAATTTGCCATACTTAGCTATGCTAGTTCTTGAACAACAGATATTTGCCATCAGCAGGGCTATCCAGGTTAGTACAGTTTTGGCCATAACTATGTTCCACTATAGCATCACCTTCAGGGACCCAGCATTACATCTATGCCACAATGAAACAGGTATCTCTTTTCCTATGGCCTCTCCAATATTTGTTATTTTACCTATTTTTTTAATCAACTTTGTCAAATGGATGTGAGATGAAACCTCAGAGTTACTTTAATTTGCATTTTTCTAATAATGAGTGATTTAGAGCATTTTTTCAAATTCAATTTTATTTTAAACTCCAAATACTCTACCTCTCACCTCCCTCGTATTGAAAAAGCAAGAAAAACTAAACATGTTACAAATATGTATTGTCAAGCAAAACTAATTCCCTCATTAGCCATTTTATAGATTCATATGTATGTATACACATATATATATGTGTGTGTGGTTATGTATATATATGTATATATGCACACGCATACACATATTTCTGCATTCTGAGTTCATCACTTCTCCATCTAGAAGTGGATAATATGTTTCATCATGAGTCCTCTTGGAATGGTTATTATGTTAATTAGAGTTCCCAAGTCTTTCAAAATTGTTTGTCTTTATATCATTGTTATTATGTTAATAGTTCTCTGGGTTCTGCTTATATCACTTTGTATCAGTTCATGCAAGTCTTTCCATTTTTTTTAAATCATTCCTTCCATGATTTCTTACAGAATGGCATTCTACGCATATGTATACCATAACTCATTCAGCCATTCCCCAATTGACAGGTATTCCTTCAGTTTCCAATTCTTTGCCACCAAAAAAAGAACTGTAGTAAATCTTTTTGTATATATGGATTATTTTCCTCTTTCTTAGATCTCTTTGGAGTATAGACTTAGTGACAGTATTGCTGAGTCAAATACACACAATTTAAGAGTCTTTGGCATAGTCCCAAACTGCTTTCTAAAATGGCTGGACTGGTTCAAAGCTCCATTTGCATTAACATACTTGTTTTTCCATAACCCCTCCTGCATTTGTTCTTTTCTTTTTTTTTAGTCTTTTTCAATCTGATGAATACGAGGTAGTACTCCAAAGTTGGTTAAATTTTCATTTCTCTAAGTATTAATATATTAGATTTCATAAAGCTATTAATAGTTTAGATTTCTCCCTTTGAAAACTGACCATTCATATCCTTTGACTATTTATCAGCTGAAGGATGGCTTTTATTCTTATATATTTGATTCAATTCTCTATGTATCTTAGAAATAAAACCTTTATCAGAGAAACTTATTGTAAAAGTTTTTTTAAAATTTTTTATAATAAAAGTTTTTTTTTAATTTGCCCCCAATTTCCTATTTCTAATTTTAGCTGTGTCGGGTTTGTACAAAAATTTTTAGTTTTATGTAATCAAAATTGTCCATTTTATCTCCTGTGAACCTCTCTATCTTTTGTTTGGTCATGAATTCTTCCCCTATCCATAGATCTAACAGGTAATTTCTTCCATGCTCCTGATTTAGAGCATTTTTATTTTATTTTATTATATTTTTTTGTCTAGGCAATGGGGTTAAGTAACTTGCCCAGGGTCACACAGCTAGTAAGTATCAAGTGACTAAGGCCAGATTTGAACTCAGCATCCCCCTAACTCCAGGGCCAGTGCTCTATCCACTGCGCCACCTAGCTGCCCCTGGAGCATTTTTAAATATGACTTTCGATAGCTTGAATTTCTTTCTTAGTAAACTGTCTTCAATAGCAGAAAAGTGCTTTGCAATCCCACATGTTCGTTTCCTCCTATTTGATTCCAGACCCGTGTATACTGACTGGCCCAGATATGCTAATTGACAAGCCCTAGGTTGTCCCTCCAACTTCATGTCATAATGGGCAGTGGTGATTCTTCGTATATTTGGTCTTTCTCATGTGAATAGATAGACCAAACTCTCAAACCATTAGCCATCTCATCAGGTGATTCTTCAGTGTCCCAAGGCATAATGCAACCAGCACAACACCCTCCACCCAAAATGCATCAGGAAGACATCATTATCCATAGGGAGTCCCTAGTTGATTTGGACACTGCTAGATGTTCATATCATAACGATGAAAACCCTTGGATAGCATTCATTTATTTGTTTTATGCCTCACCTGACACTTGAGATCAGAGAGCAGTTGAACAAGGTTACTTCTGTTATATCTTTAAAGAAATTGTGAATGATTTTGATGTATGGATAGGAAATGCTTTGTATAGAAGAGGATCGTTAAGGAAAAGCTTTTTGCTCTGACTTGGTAACTGTTTTCATAATCAAAATGAGATCTTACATTCTCTACATCCACGAGTAACAGCAACATGGTAAAGCTGTGGCCGGTTCCCTACTAATACCTTCATCCAGGATGCCAAACAGATTTAGTCCATTGTCTCTAAGCCTTTCAAGCATTAGAAGAACCAGCCAGAATTTACACTTAGCTAGTGTAAACTTTGAGAATTCAAGGTTGCCTCTATGCCACAATGAGGCATCAGAGCAGGATGTTTTTAGAGGTGTTTTCCTATTTTAACTAATTCTTCTTGCTAAATAGATCAATCTATCAATAAGCATTGATTAAGGATCTACTATGTTACAAGAACTGTGCAAGACACTATAAATCCAAGGCAAAAAATTAAGTAATCCTTCCCTCAATGACCTTACATGTAACTATATAAATAGATGCATAATAAACACAAAATAAATATGAGATAATGATAGAGGGCACTAGCATCTAGGGGACCCTTAAAGACTTTGTGTAAATGACAGTGCTTAATTTGAGTCATGAAAAAAGAGCAAGATCCTGTGAGACAGAGATAAGGAGAGGGCATACATTCCAGGTGTGAGAGGAAGCCAGTCCAAAGGCATGGATACAGGAAATTAAGTGCCCTATGTGAGGAAAATAGAAAATGCCATTTTGGCTGGAGCAGAGCTCAGAGTAATATGTAATGGGAATATGTAAAGGCAACAATATATAATAAATCTGAAAAGAGAATCTGACCAAGTTGTGAAGGACTTTAAAAACCGAAAAGATGACTTTATGGGATTAAGGGGAACCACTGGACTTTATTGAGTGGAAGAAGGGAGATAGATTTTCCATTGAGGAAAATCACTTTGGCAACTGGATGGGGAATGGATTGAAGATAGAGACATGAGACAGGAGACCAATTAGGAGACTATTTTAATAGTCCAGGTGAGAGGTGATGATGGCCTCACCTTAGGTAGGGCTTTGTGAATAAAGAGAAGCAATTATATGCAAGAGATATTGTGGATTTAGAAATAGCAAGATTTGACAAGTTTCTGGACATGTAGGGTAAGGGAGAATGAGGAATACACTGAAATTAAGAAATTTGGAGACTGGAAGAATGCTAGTTTACTTTAACAGAACTAGGAAAGTTTAGTAGAAGGGAGGTTTTGGAGAGAAAGATATTGGGGTTCATGTTGTCAAACATGTTGAGTTTGAGATGTCTCCAGGACATCCATTTTGAAATAGCTAATTGATGATGTGGGACCAAAGCTCAGAAGGGAGACTGAGGATTGACATATAGTTCTGGGAGTTGTCTGCATAAAGATAATAATTAAATTCATAAGAGCAGAAGAGGTCACCAGAAGAGAAAATGTAGAAAGAAAGGAGAAGCCTTGGGGAATATCCACAGTGTGGGAGCATAATATGAATGATGAGCGAGCAAGAGACCCAAAAGGAGATGTGAAGCAGTTTTGCGAAGAACAGAAGAGAATGATGTCATGGAAATCCAGAGAGGAAAGAGAATCTAGGGGCAGCTAGGTGGAGTAGTAGATAGGGCTCCGTCCTTGGAGGCAAGAGGACCTGAGTTCAAATCCGACCTTAGACACTTGAAACTTACCAGCTGTGTGACCCTCGGCAAGTCACTTAACCCTGATTGCCTCACCAAAAAAACAAAAAACAAAGAGAGAGACTCTAGGAGGAAAAGGTGGGCAACGGTGTCAAATGCAGCAGAGAGGTCAAGAAAGTTGAGGACTAAGAAAAAGGTTTAGCAATTATGAGATTGGGGGTGGTTGGATAGAGAAATTTAAATTGAGCAATGAGGTTGGAAACCAGATTGCAAAGGGTGGAGGAGTGAATGAGAAGGAGAAATGAAGACAATGTGTGTAGACGCCTTTTTCCAGAGGTTTGGCTGAGAAAGGGCCCAGAGATTAGGAAAATAGCTTGAAGGGATAGTAGCACCTAGTGGATTTTTTTAAGGATGGAAGAAATTTGATATAGTTGAAGGAAATGGAAACTGGATTGGTAGACAGGGAAAGATTGAATATTAAAAAGAGAGTAACAGAGGCTAACCCTCTCTTGTTTCTTCGATTTAAGTATTGCAAATGTTATTACTGCCTTTTGAATTCAGCACCCCGGGACAACGTCCAACGTAGTTGTCCAAATGACAGCTCTGGAAAGAAAGCAGAAAGTTCAGATACGAGACAACTACGGTAGCCACATCAAAAAGAGATGAGGTTTTAAACTAGGGTGAGAGAGGACAAACGGGTTGGATTCCTTGGCTTCTCCCCTGACTTCCAATTGTAAATCTATGATCCTGGGATCACTTATCCTATGAGTCTAATAATATTGCTGAGATAAAACTAACAAGCCTTGGCAAATGATGCTATAAGGAACCAGCAAAAGAGATAGAGAAGGAGCAAGTGAAAAAGGCAGGAAGAATGCCAGGCTAAATAATTGATTTGCCGTTGGTCAAGAAGTGGAAGAATTGAGAGTTGGACTCAGGACTTCAGACTCCATTGTTCTTTTCACAGTATCACACTGACTCTCCTCTTGGAATGCTAATAGTCCTGCACTTAGAGTTGTCTCTGGCACCCAGTAGCCACTTAATAAATGCTTACGACTAATAGGCTCAAAATATACATGGGAGTGTGTCTTTGCATATGTGTTGCGTTAAGCTAGGTTTCTCTTATCTTTCTTTTTTTTTTTTTGAGGATGAGAAATTTCCATGAAGGAAACCCACTCAACCAATACATAGCAATACTTTCTCTTCAACTTATAGTCTTAGAGACTGGGTCACAGGTCATAGATCTCGAGCTGGAAGGTACCTCAGAGACCTTGTAGTACCATCTCTTTATTTTATAGTTTAAAAAACCTGAGGCCCTTATAGATAAACGGCCTGCCCTGGGTCACACAGCCTGAATGTGTCAGAGGCAAGGCTGGAACGGGGTCTTTTTGATGCAAAGACTTGCACTTCATAGGTGACATCAAGCTGCTTCTCGTCCTCCATCCTTATTTAGTTGTTTTTTTAACGCACATACAGGATTATCACCTTTCAAAATTCACTTTGGGATCCATTGTTCCCACTCTTGTGAGATCATTTTCAATCCAGATTCTGTCATCCAACAGAATTAGTCAGTTTTGTGGCATCTTCAGGATGGATAAACAATTGTGCATTTCTTAACTGCATCATCAGTTTACTAGAAAAGAGATTTAAAGACATTTTGCTATCCAACCCCAGGAAATGAAGACATTTAAACTTGTCTCCCTGGAAGACATCAGGCTGCTAAACGGCAGCCTCCTCTGGAGACGGCCACATTCAGACCTTGTGTATGGCATGACATCAGTACTCAGAAAACTTGGATTTGTTGATTAAAGCGGGCAAGTTTCGTGATGAGTCACTGGGCTCAGTCTTGTTCAATATCTTTATCCTGCTTCCCTAATCTCTAGGATGCAGAACGGATCTGTCTGAGCAAAAACCCTTTTCCCCTGCTGCCTCTCATCACACTCTCATCCCTCCCTCACTCATCCCTACCATCCCTCCCCAGTCCCCGTGCTCTTCTGTCTGCCCCTCCCATCATGTTTACTGTAACTTTGGCTGGCTTGCTAATGTAGTGATGTATTAGGACCTTTGATTCACTTCTTAAACCAGCCTAATCACTGAATGGGCATTGCCTCACCCAAAGTGAGAACTCAGAAGACCTTGGCTTGAAAAGGTCAAGGTCACCCATTGCATCCTGGGCCATCTCCAATCGTCCTGATCTATATCTGGCCACTAGCTCCGGATGGCTCTGGAAGAGAAAGTGAGTCTGGTGACTTTGCACAGCCCTGCCTCACTTAAATGCAATTTGATTGCAAGTCATGGAATCATCTCCCCGATGTGCACAATTAGGACCTACTAATTTTGACCCCTTTGCTTCCATTCTCCAAGCATGTGGGCGACAATGGAGGGTTCTTGCTCTCTCTACCAGTTTACTATGGGAGGCAACCCCAGGCAATTTGACTAACCTCACCCACAGAATCACAAAATCTGAGGATCAGAAGGGCCCTCGGGGGCCACCTAGTTCAATATGTATCTGAAACAGGATCCCCTCTACAATATTTATAAAGCAGCCAAGTACAGTGGAAGGAGAATCAGATCCCTGCTCTGTCATTTAACTTCTCTGAACCTCAGTTTCCTCATTTGTAAAATGAGGTCATAAATCAGATGACCTCTAAGGTCCCATCCAGCTGAAAATCTGTGATCCTATGATCTCCAACCAGTAGACATCCATCCTTGAAACCTCCAAGGAACGGGATCCCATTGCTTCTCAAGGCAGCCCAGTCTATTTTTGTTGTTATTATTCTTTAGTCGTTTCAGTTGTGCCTGATTCTTTGTGACCTCATTTGGAGTTTTTTTGGGCAAAGATATTGGAGTGGTTTGCCATTTCCTTCTCCAGCTCATTTTATTGATGAGGAAACTGAGGCAAACAGGATTAAGTGACTTGCCCAGGGTCACACAACTAGCTAGTGTCTGAGGCTGGATTTGAACTCAGGTCTTCCTGATTTCCCTCTTAAAATCCAGAGCTCAGAATTTAGCACAATACACTGGGAGTGGCCTGACCAAGGGCCAGGATAGCAGGAATTCTTTCCTTTGGACACTGCAATTCTAATGCACCCTAAGTTCCATTAGCTTCACGTTAGTCATCTTCCTTATACTACTGGCTCCAAGTCACCTTTCTCATCTTATTTCATATTACTCTCTCCTTTATATGCTCTTCATTCAAGCCAAACTAGACTGAACCTGACATCCCATCTCCTGCCTCTGCCCTTTGCACAGGCTGTGCCCCTTGCCTGGAATGCACTCCCTCCTCATTTCCACATCTCACAATCCCCTCACTCCACAGATCAGGTCAGATACCATTTTCTTCCTGTAACGTTCTATCTTTCAGCCAGACTGGCTAATTTGCTCTTCCTGAGGTCAGGTACATACCTCCCATCTCTGTGTCATATTTTGCATAGGTGACAGTCCCTCACCACCTCTCCCTCCCCACAGTTGCCTTGTAGAATCCTGTCTCCTTTCAAAGCTTGGTTCTGTTGCAGTCTGAGAAGTTGAGACCCCTCAAAGGCTGGAGTACAGAACAGGTTTGTCTGGAATGAATTCACAGACTCAAGCATTCTTTAAGTCAAGGTGGCAAAGATTTATGCTTTTCAGCGGGCAAGGATTCTTAAGGAACCTGCAAGAGACTGAGAATGGAGCTAGGGCTTATATGGAAAAGGGCATGGGAAAGGAATTCCAGGGGTACTGGTTAGGTAATCCGAAGGTCCAGGTGTCTTTGGGAGCTATGGATGGGAAAGTACAGGGAGTATACCAGACAGGGAGGGAGATGACAGAGGCATGAATCTTGGGAGTCTGGCAGGAGGAAGAGTCCTTGGGCCGGCCAAGGACAAAACTCTTTGGGCTGGGCAAGGCACCTCTCTCTCTCTGTCTTGATGAGAGAATGCTCTGCAACAAGGGAAAGCTTTCCCACAAGACAGGAACTTACTAAGGAATTGGGAGGCTTCCAGAGACATGATCTGAGGGCTGGGGCCTGAGCAGCCCAGCACTCTCTCACCCAGCTTTGTGTAGCTGCACCAGGAAGAGAGATAAGGGTTTTTCTGGGGCCCACACATGAGTAACTGCTAGGCACAGTGTCCTTGGGCTGGGGAGTGATTGTCAGAGACAGTGTTTCTGAGACTAAGGAGAAATTGGGGTCCAAATACAAGCACAAGCACCCAAGCACCCCATCAGTTCAAGCACCACCTCCTGTTCAGAGCCTGTACTGAGCCCTCCAGTCACTGCCCCCCAAATCACTTTGTATTTGCCTGGTATTTGTTTTGCATTTATTTATCTGTATTTACGGTGTTTCCCCGCAATAGAATGTAAGCTTCATGACTGCAAGGACTGTTTCCCTTTTGTCTTTAGATTCTAAATGCACACAGAAGAAGCTTAATAAACACTTATTGAATGAATAGATTTTCTCTTCTCAGGTTTTCCCTAGTTCTCTTTGTCTGATCCTTCTACTTCATCCTGATCACACCCTACTTTGTATAGTGCTCATTCATGTACATGTATTAAGAGCCTTATCTTTGTATCTGCAGTGCCTAGCACAGCTTCTTGTAATAAGAGCAGGAGCTGACATTTATACTCATCCCATATGACCTTTGATCCTCACAACAACCCTGTGGAATGGTTACTCTAGGTATTATTATCCACATTTGACAGATATGAAAACTGAGGCACAAAGAGAGGTTAAGTGGCTTTTCCAATGTTACACAGCTTACAAGTTTTAGAAGTGTGAGTAAGCTCGGTGCTCTTGTCATTATACCATAATACTTCACTTATGTGTTTTATACACCATTGGAGCTTAATACAGTTTTTTAAATTACCTATATTGACCTTTCAGTCAACTAATATCCCTAAGTCTTGGTCACATGACCTGCCAACTACTCATGCTGCCATATTCCCATCATAAATATAATAGCAAAACTTTCCCATTTATTCCTAATCAAAGATCAGCTTTAGAATCTTACCTTTCAATATCTTTTTGAATTCTAACTCTTCAATTCCATAAATTAGCTCTTTCTTTTCCAGTGTTATGTGTTCTACAAACCTGAGAAGCATGTCATTTACACTTTCATCCAACTCATTCAATATTTATTTGGTATCTATTATGTAGATTATTATATTATATATGCTATTATATGATAATATAGCTATTATATAATAGTATTATATATGCTATTATATGATTGTATTATATATGCTATTATAAGATAATATAGCTATTATATAATAGTATAACTATATATTATATAATACAATAACTATTATATTATTATGTATCTATTAGATACTGTTCCCCAACACCCCTGCTGGCTTCTCAGGCTCTCTGCACCAAACTAGGGGCATGGGAGTTGGAATTGCCCTCCACCTCAACTAGGACCTTGCTCAAAAGCAACAGCCATGGCAGAAAACCATCCTCCCCTACAGCCTGTCCCTCTGATTGGATGGTTCCTCCCAGAGCCTTCTTTTTCAAGGGGGATGCCCAGGACAACTATATCTTCGTTTGTCTCCAGACTGTACTGCTGACTCTCAACAGGACTTTGTCCATCATGCCTTGGAATCCTCATTAGCCTGGACGTTCACTCCATCTTTGGACCACTTCTCACAAGACCTGAGCCTTGAAACAATCACCTGTGCCATACCAGGGGCTGCCACCCTGTACTAGAGTTGAGTTACTCATTGCTGGATAGGGAGTTACCACTTTGGGTTTGTCGACCCCCGAATGAGGTAAGGAGCGGTAAGGTACTGGGATCAGGACACTCCAAGGGTTTCGGGGTCAGGTCCAGTGCAGGAAATTCCTTCTAACAATCAGCCCTAGCTGCTGACCTCAGGCACTGCTGTGGTCTTGAATTCCTAAATCTCAGGCCAAGAATATCTAGCTCAGATTGCCTACCTATTCCCGGAGAAAAACAAAATAGGAAGCCAGGACATATCCTCTATGTACTTTATGCAGGAGGTTGTCATTAATCACCAGGGTTGGGGAGGATGCCTGGGGCCTGAGCTCCATAGAGGCCTCTCACTGAAAGTCCCAGAGACAGAGAGAGAGAGAGAGAGAGAGAGAGAGAGAGAGAGAGAGAGAGAGAGAGAGAGAGAGAGAGAGAGAGAGAGAGAGAGAGAGGTTTGCAGTTCCCAAGAAGCTATCTCATTTTAAACCAATTGCAGCCCCTCTTTCCAACTAAGGTGTAATTGGCCAAATCCCCAATTCAGGAAAATGTCTCTGGGCTCCTGGGATTAAGCACAAATGTGGAGCCAGCTCCTGGATTTCTGAGGGTAGTTCTGCTGAAGTAGCTGCCCAGTGCCTGACAAACCTGCTGGAACCAGTCGTCCTGAACCAAGGTCCCAATGGTCTCAAAAGCCTGTGTGCATAATAAGGCTGCAAACCCATTCCCTCCCACCATCCCCACCCCCAGCTCTATTCTGGTTGTGCACCTGACTTCTAAACATCCCTGGTGTTTGTTCACTGCCCACGTAGGAGAAGAGAGAGAAGAAGTGATAGAGACTCCCCGAGGGTCCTGGTGAATCTCTGGGCAAAGGGTGGCAAATATGGCCTGCCTCACAGAGACTGTGGTTATAGCAGCCAACCTGGGAAAGCTGCCTGGAGGGAAGAGGAGCATGTGGATGTCCTGGAGGAGAAACAAGTCTAACAAGGTGGAATCCCAGCCAGAAAGGCAAGTAGTGGGAAGTGCTGGGGAAGTGTTCTTGCCATTGCTTTTCAGAGTCTGCTAATGTAACAGCTGCCACTAGGCCCATCAAGGCCATCTCCAACTAGCAGGCTCTTCTCCAAGTTCAATCCTTGGGAAACCTGGCCAAGAGAAGAGTCAGGTGTTTGGCTCTCCCCTGGGATGGGGGCCTCAGTGGGAAATTTACTTAAAGTTTCAGTCAGTCAGTCAATCAGCATTTATTAAGGACCTACTACATGCCAGGCACCGTGCTAAGTTCTGAGGACACACAGAAAGGCAAAAAATAGTCCCTGCTCGTATTGGCCCATCTCTACCCATGCTCCATGTGATGCAGTCTCCATTGCACAAGCACAGACAGCATTCAAGGCAGTGAATAGAGGGACAGATGGGGTCCCAGGCTCATTGAACTGCAGGCAGAATCAGATTTTCATGTCCAGCACCAAAGCAGAAAAGTTCAAGGGTAGAAGTGTGCTAACTCAGGTTATAAATAGAACTGACTTCCCTGCAGGCTAAAAATGTGCTGCTTTTCTCCTTTCCAGGCATAGATGTTTGTGGAGTCTTTTACAAAGCCAGCAAACCCAAGACTTGGGGTTCTGGCTTTCCACCTTGGACACGAAGTCACCGTGTTTTTCCAGGTGTGGAGCAGAGACAGTGCAGTATAATGGAGGGGGAAGACTAGATGAGTCAGGGGCTCTCACATTTTATCACATGACTTCACTTCTCTGACCCTCAGTTTCCTCACATCTAATAATAATTGTACCAACTCCTTGACCATGTTGTTGTGAGCAAATTATTTTCTAAATCTTTTTTTTTTTTTGGTTTTTGGTGAGGCGATCAGGGTTAAGTGACTTGCCCAGGGTCACACAGCTAGTGAGTGTTAAGTGTCTGAGGCTGGATTTGAACTCAGGTCCTCCTGAGTCCAAGGCCAGAGCTCTATTCACTGTGCTACCTAGCTGCCCCTTTAAATCTTAAAGTGCCATGGAAAAGCTAGTGTTATGTCTTGCACAATGAAGGGTGATTGGAAGGAAAGTAGCATGCTCTAGTGAGTCAGAGGACCTGAGTTCAGATCTTCTCAATGGCACTTCCTATGGGACCTGGGGCAAACCTTTCTCCCCTTGTTCTTTCCTACTCCAAATTTGGGAGCAGTAAGCAAATCAACACTCCTATCCTCAAGGGATAGGTCAGTCAATTATTATATGGCTCTACTTGCTATCTCTGTAACTTCCTTATTTAAAACAGCCTTCTCTGGCCACTGCTCCCTTAATTCTCTTGTCTTCCCATGTTAAAATGTAAGCTCCTCGAGGGAAGAAACTATCTTTTTTGTATTTGTAACCCCAGCATTTGGCACAGTGCCTGGCACATAGCACTTAATAATTGTTTTTTTTTCCCTTTCCATCCATCTATCTATCCATCCATCCATTCAGTATATATGTATGAGGCTTCTGTACAGTCTACAAACCCAACCTCCCTCACTTCTTATTTTCAAACAGGGTGTTCTGGCATATTTTTTCACTGTCTTGCCCTTGGCACACCTTAGCATTGAGGTCACTGAGCACTAAAATATGTATCACTTTAATTAGGAGAGTCTTCCAGAGTTCACAGCATTCCTCTGTTTCCTCATTCTCTGCAATATATGTTGCAATTATTTTCATGGTGGTCTTCTTGCAAGTACTTCTCATAAGCATTGCAATATGATATGACCAAACATCCCAAGGAATGATGTTTTTATTGTCTTTGGACACATGATAAAAATCCATTCCAGCTCCTTTATTTGCCTTTCCAAGGAGGACCTATATAATATCCTTCAATTTAGCTGTAACTTTCTTTCATCTTCTGGTTTTACATATAGCAAGAGAGTCAAGATTAATGTGAGAATTAAATTTCTTCAGTATGATTCCCAGTTATGGGTGACTGGATGAAGATGTCACAATTAGAATACCACCAGCTGAGTGAATGTGTATAGATGGCCTAAGAACTCACCGTTTGCTCCTATAACAGTTCAGAACTGACCCTAAACTGAAGTATATGAGGAGTGGGCTTCCCTCTGCCCGCTAGCTAGCTCATTGTCTTTATTCATTCTCTGAGACAATCAAGAGGAATATTTTAATGTTTCTTTATTAATTGCTAAAGTTGTAAAATGCTTTCATTAATTAGCTCAGCCCCAAAACTGGTTTATTGAATATTACTTATTTGGTGAACTGGAGAAACCTCTTTTTTCATAAACTTTCTCTCTCTCTCTTTCCCCTTTTCCCTTTCCCTCTCCCTCCCTCTTTCCTTCCTCTCTTTCTCTCTCTAACAATGTATAAATGCATATACATGTATATCAAACCGCCTAATATTCGAGACTTAAATAAACATAAAGAGTTTTTACTATACTGTTTTTTAACAGTGTAACCAACAATAAAAAGAAAGATATAAATTATCATTTACAACATATCAGCTGTGAGAAAGGTCATTGCCAAAGTTTTCTTTAACCATGCACTACAAATACTGACTTCTCAACATTCTGGAAATGGTCCCACCGTTCAGTTGGTTTAGGATACTAATTGAAGTCCCTTCTCAATAATCTTCATTTATCTTCAAAAGATAAGAGTTAAATTCAGTTTTCCTAGGAAATGAGTTGTCTTGGACCATTTTCTTTGCCTTTTCTTTGGCCATTACAGTTAATAGTCTCTCCCAAACAACAGTTAAATTCTGTCTTCTCATTGAATGACAGTTAAACTGTCAGTCCAAGATGCCATAGCTTCTTTTTTTTTTTCTTTCGGTGAGGCAATTGGGGTTAAATTACTTGCCTAGAGTCACACAGCTAGTGGGTGTTACGTGTCTGAGGCTGGATTTGAACTCAGGTTCTCCTGACTCCAGGGCTGGTGCTCTATCTACTACGCCACCTAGCTGCCCCCTTCCAAGATGCCATAGCTTCTTACATGTGCAGTAACAGTATCTAGAATCTTTGTGGGAAGGGCTATTGAAACTGGTGTTATAGCTCTCTACTTCTACAGTATTGACACCATAAAAGCAGAAAGGACTGAGGGACGTGTATTTCTTTGCTTCATGTAATGCCATAGTTAAGGAAGTCATTGCCACATGGCCAGCCTACTGGTAATGAGCTTCTCCATACTTGGCTAGGCTGGCCGTCACAAAGCTGAGATAATCTATTGTGGAGACCAAAGCCTTCTCAGGATAGTTATGCTCCCCTAGCATACCCTTCAAGTACTCAGGATCCCTTATACTCCACATCAGAGTAAGACTTTGTGGTGTTTCTTTTGGGGCTTTCTAATGTTCATGAGAAAGTGCTTTGATGAGTATAAATTGCTGCCTCAGTTTCCTCATCTATAAAATGAGGAATGGAGAATGATGTTGAATTAGATAATTTCTAAAGTCCCTTCCAGATCTAAAAATCTAGGGGATCACAGAATCTCAAAGCTAGAAAAAGAACTCAGGGCATTGAGTCTAACCTATGCCTGAATAGATATCACCTCTATAGCATTCCCAGAAAGTGGTCATCCACTCTGTATTTGAAAATGGCCAGTGGACAGGGAACTCATCCATCATGAGGTAGTCTAGTCCTGTAAAGGACTTTAGAATATATCTCAGCTTTAAAAATGAGAAAACTGAACCCCTGGGAAGGGAAATGACCTGTTCAAGGTGTGATAGCTTGTTGGTGGCAAAACTGGGATTCAAACTCAGATCTTCTGGTTCCAAGTTCTTTTGACTGCACCAAATTGTTTCTATTTCCTTGTATTGTTATTACTCACCTACCCCTCTGGATCTTAATGAAGGCAGCATTCTGCTTGTGTGCCCTGAACTCGAAAACTCCAAAAAGAGCCCATGAATCTTGGACACCAGGCAAGCAAATCTCCCATAGCAAAGGCATGAGACAAACCCGAAGATGTCAATCCATAACCTAACCGCTCTGCTCCTTACAGTGCCTCTGGAAATGACCTTGCATCTGGTTAACACTAGGTCTTCTCCCTGCTTGCTTTCTGGGCTTTCACCTGATAGACAGATGGATGAGTTGGAGTCTTGGTCTGGAAAAATTCCTGCTTAAGAAAATAATTGCTCTTTTTAAAGTTGGCAAGGAAAGAATGGGATGTCTTTATTAGCCCCACTGGGAATGTTATCCTAAAGGGTAATTCTTAATCCCTTTGATAGTTTGAAAGATCCTGGATTTGTACACATCAAAACCTCTCCCACCTGACTCCTCCTGGCTGGTTCCTATTATTCATGTTTTCCCCCTTAAATCCCCCATAGAAGATTGGGCAAATCTTAATTCCTAGGAAGGAAAATGCCTGGGAGGAGATAATAGAGGGAAAGGGAGTGTTAGGTGGGCGTAGACAAGGAGATCTGCATTTAGGAACCCTTGTGTTTAATGGAATGCACCCTGTGGGGGCTAAAATATTTGTGGGATTCAGAGTCTGGAGGTGGTATACTGAGAGAATATCCCCCAGGTGTTGGGAGGGAATGCTTTGTAATGCTTGTTTTTGCTATGTCTTTTTTTTTTTCCAGAAAATATTCCTTTGTAAAAGCTAAGTGTGGGGT
>NW_020954567.1:20449327-20469276 GCF_900497805.2 Vombatus ursinus
GAGAGAGAGAGAGAGAGAGAGAGAGAGAGAGAGAGAGAGAGAGAGATCTGGCAGGAAATATGTTAAGAATTTCCAAATAGCCCTGGCCTGTTGGTTCTCCTAGTCCCGCTCTCACACAGCCTCCTGTCACTAGTGTGCTGATACCTGACCATCAGCGAGAATCTCTCCTTTGGAGAAGTATCCAGTTCCTTCTTCCTTCCTCCTCCCTCCCTCTCTCCCTCATTCTCTTCCTTCCTTTCCTTTCCTTCTTTACTTCCTTCCTCCCTTCCTTCCTCCCTCATTTTCTTGCTTTCTTCCTTCTTCCCTCCCTCCCTCATTTCCTTCCTTCTTCCCTTCCTTCCTTCCTTCATCCCTCCCTCCTTCCTTCTTTAACATCCTCCCTCTCTTTCCCTCTCCAGTCCTTCACTGGTCATGTCACTACCTTGCTCAGGAAGCTTCAGTGGCTCACTCTTGCCTCTGGATAAAATGCAAACGCTTCTATGTGACTTTTAAAGCCCTCTAGAGTCTGACTTTAGCCTAGTTTCCAGGTTTTTAAACACTCCCTCACACACTCTATGTTCTAGCCAAATTAGCCTGCTTGCCATACCTTGCCTTCTCCCTCCCATATACACAACATTCTGTCTCCTGTTGCTGTACTTTTGTACAGGCCCCATACCTGGCATTTACTCCCTCCTCTCTTCCGCCCCATAAAATCCCTAGCTTCCTTCAAAACTTAGTACTAGCTCTTACAGGCAGCCTATCCTGATTCCCCCATCACCTTCCCTGGCCCATTACTAGAACTCTAACCCTGGAAATTACTTTGCATTCCACCCCTGCCCCAGGGGAGCTGTGTTAGCCACCATAGGCTATGTGTGTCCGCATGGATCTGTCTAGATGCAACAACAGCTATGTCTGGAGTCTGTCCCCCCACCTTCCTTCAGTGGTTCCTGCCAGGAAAGAAATCAGTTATTTGAGGCCCAAAGCTGTCCCCTCTGCTCACCTCAGAGAGAGGAGGTACCTGCTAGAACTACATCTATCTGCTCCCTTAAATATTGTTAATCGAGGGGAAGTGATTTTTAGGTTCAATCTGGGCTTCTGATTGCTACTCCTTGTTGGGGAAGCAGGACCTCAAGCTATATATCCAAGTCTTGACATCCTTCTCACCCGATGCACAATGAACACACCCAGAAGATAGCCAATAAATCCATTTATCCAAACAGATTTCAAACAGAAATGAGAGAAGGTATGAATAGGAGAATATGTACCAGACAGTACAAAGTCAAGGAACTCTCCCTTTGGGAGTGAGAAAACTCGACTCAACCAAGAGAGGGTCCTAGTCTCACCGGAGGAGAAACTCCTGGAAGTCTCTCCTGTAGTAAGCTAGGGATAGGGACATGACAGAGAGAGCTGGCTCCTCTGATGATGGCTTCTTCCCGGCCTTTCTCCCATCAGGGACCTGAAAAGAGCCTGAAACGGCATAGCTTCTCTCTCAAAGCTGGAATCCAGAAGACAAAGACGTCTCTTCTCTCCAGCTCTCACCAACTTCTCCTTTCACACAGGTACAGAGCACTGAGTAATGAACCTCCACCAATGGAAATAGTCTTATGCAAATGGTCCTTTGAGCCAAAGATTATATGTTTAATTTTATATATAAATATGTCTCTGTCTCTTTCTATATATGTTCATATATATATACATATACATATTATATATATATATAAAACACTCCCTCCCAACAGAATCCAACAGAATGTAAGCTCCAGGAGGTCAGAGACTATTTTGTTGTCTTTGTAGTCTTAGCACCTAACATAAAATAGACAATAAGTATTTGTTGAACTAAATAGGACTGGATTGAATTCTTTCCTTCCTTCCACAAAAAATATATTGAGAAGCACTTTGAGGGAAATAAACATAACAATAAAATAACAGCAATAATTTATACAATAAAATTAGCTGATATGCATGTCACATTTTACAGTTATAAACTGTTTGGCGTCTGTCAAATGTGTTGATTTGGTGCTTACAACAAGGTTGTGAGGTCGGTAGCCCAAATATCCTAACAATCCCTCGTGAGAAAACTGAGCCACAGAGAAGTGACGTGTTTGGTGCGTGTTCTCACAATGTATGAAGTAGAGCAAGGAAAAAAGTCTACCGCTCTACCAAGGTGCCTTTCAAAGTCTTAAGACCCAGCCCCTGCCTTCAGCTCGCTTGTAATAAAGTTAGGAAAATCATAACAATGTAAGAGAGTGATGATTAAGTTCTGCGTGAGTGTGCCAGAGAGGCTCTTTGGAGCTGTTCTAAGGACAGAAGAAACTAAGGTAGGCAGTGGGAAGAGGCGATGTGTGAGGGTAAAGAGAGGCAAAAAAGTCCGCAGCGTTTCTCTCTTTTTTTTTTAAATTTTAGGCAATTGGGGTTAAGTGATTTTTCACACAGTTAGTAAGTGAAAAGTGTTTAGTCTAAGGCCAGATTTGAACTCAGGTCCTCCTGACTTAGATGCTCTATCCACCGCAACTTCTCTTAATGGCCTTTCCAATAGTTGGTAGGACAAGCACAACCACGGAGTCACTGGGATCTGGGGCCTAGAGTATTTCAGGAACAAAGTGAAAGAAGAATGAGTCTTTCTGAGAAAACTCAGCCTCAAATCTTGGAGAACTCAATGCAATTCATGGAACATTGCATATAATGCCAGGCAGGGTTGATAGGTTGGTTAGTTTTGCTGAATTATGTCCCCCCCACTTTTTTTTGTCTTTTTTGTTCTTTGTTTTAATTCTCTATAGGGTAGGCAGCTAGGTGGTGCAGTGGATAGAATGATGGGCCTGAAGTCAGAGGCCCATCTTCCTCAATTCAAATCTTACTAGCTGTGTGACCCTGGGCAAGTCACTTCACCCTGTTTGCCTCAGTTTCCTTGTCTGTAAAATGAGCTGGAGAAGGAAATGGCAAACCACTCCAGTATCTTTGCCAAGAAAACCCCAAATGGGGTCAAGAAGAGCTGGACATGACTGAAATGACGAAACAACAAAATCTGTGTAGGGCAGAGAGGAAAAGATTCATTTGGAAATCAAGCTGAGTGAGTGAAATATTGCTTATTAAGTACCTGCTCTGTGCCAGAAACTGTTCTAGGGATATAAAAACATATTGATATAGTCCCTGCTCTCAAGGAGCTTACTCTGATAGGGGAGAGAACAGAGATAGGGGATGGAGGCCAGGAAAGGCAGTGTCGCTGAGTCACATATTTGATGAACAGAGTAAAGTTATGGAATTTGAGAGCTTCTACTCCAGTCCCCTTATTTGATAGGAAACTGGGGCCCAGAGAAGTAAGCCCAACATGAGAGCTAGTTTACCACCAGGATGAGATGCCACTCCAATGTTATTTCTGCACTGCATGTGTGTATGAGGGTGAAATGCATATCAAAAGTAATTATCATGTGACATGTGATATATCATATGATATGATCATTGATAATGATCAGTTATCACATGACATCTATATATCATATATGACATATATTGATATGGCATATAATACAATCAACTGATGATAATCAATTATCACTATGACCTTGATATATTATATGATATGATTAATGGATAACAATCAATTATTGTTATGCATGACATTGATATATTACATATGATATGATCAATTGATAATCAGTTATCCCATATGATATGTGATATATCATACATTAAATAATCAATTGATAATAAATTATCATCACGTGACATGTGATGCATTACACATGATATAGTGAATTGATAATAATAAATGATCATATATGACATGATGTATTGTATATGATATAATCAAGTTATAACAACCAGTTATTCTCACACTCTGACTTGAATCCTGATCTCCAACTTCAAGCCCACCAAGTTCTTCACAGAATCGTATGAGGATAGTACGCTGAAGCCTGATCTAAATGTGCATGGCTGTTATTTAGGACGCCCAGACCAGTCAGCTTGCTCTCCTTTAGTACAGGGCCCGTGACCAGAAGTGAGGAGGCTGGGCACATTCCTCCAGAAAAGATGCTTACTGTACTTTCATTGCCAGAAGTAGGCAAAGTTTATTTTTAGCTCTGGGTCTGATTATGCTCTAGGAACAATCTGTTGTCTGGTTATCCCATGGTGGGATAGCAGGGAGCCTAAAAAATTCAGCCCCTTGACAGCTCCCTGACTTTTCAGTAACTACAGAGGCAGGTGGTATATTGGGAAAAACCCTTGTGCTGGAATAGGAGCTGGCTTCAGTCCTCACGGTCCCTTACAAGCCTTGGTCACAGGCCAGACCAGTCCTTCACTTGGAGTAGTCTGAGGAGGGGATTAAACCAATGATCAAAAAGAGGCCCCTTCAACATCAAGACGTGGACAAGTAGTCCATGAAGTGGGCAATGACGGAGGATCCTCCGAGGGGAGAAAGGAAGAAGGGAGCCTGAACAAAGAACATTGCTTAGCCACCATCAGAGAAGGACACTTTTCCCTCCCTCCCTCCCTTAAAACTGCCCTCGAAGGCTCTCTCTGCGGCCCCGGTGTATGGTTACAAGGGAGCCCCAGGAAGCTTCCTCCGCCCGCTCCTCAGCAGATGTGCTGTTTGCTTAGCATTTGCTCCGACTGGGCTCAGGATTTCTCTGCCCAGCTGTTCTGTGCCCTGGACATCTCGTTGTCTCGGCAGGAGCTCACTCTACCCTGGGGGAGGGAAGGAGAGGGGGGAGGGGAAAAAAGAAAAGGAGGAGGAGGAGGAGGGAAAAGAGGAGGAGAAGGAGGAGAAAGAGGAGGAGCGGGGAAGAGGAGAAGGAGTAAGAGGGATAGAATGGGGGGGGGTGAGGAATGATGATGGTTATGATTTGGTAACCATAGTAGTGACCCCTCAGGTCCCTCCAAACATGTGCCTTTCCTTTTATAGTCAGCTGTTCCTGCTGGGAGGGGTCTGTTTTTGGTTGGATGCTCTGGTATGTGTGTGTGTGTTCAGCTTTCAAGCGGGCCACCGACTGCAGTGACTCTCCGCTTGCTTCTGGGGAGCACTGTAACCCCGCTGTGCAAAGCGTGAAAGCAAATGATGGTCCCTAGAGCAGCCAGAGGGGAGAGCTGGGGTGGCGGGGTGGAAAGGGGAAGGAGGCAGGGGTGAGAATGGGAGAGGGAGGGGAGAGAGAGAGAGAGAGAGAGAGAGAGAGAGAGAGAGAGAGAGAGAGAGACATTGGGAGGGAGGGAAAGGGAGGAGGAGGGAAAGAAGGAGAGAGAGGGGGAGGGGAAAAGGAGGGAGGGAGAGGAGGGCAGGAAGGGAGGGAGGCCAGGACAAGTCAGAGTGCGGAAGCCAGCGGCAGCAGCAGCTCCAGCCTTCCCAAACTTTGGGCCCTTTCATAATTTTTCTCTCCCCCGCCCCTCTCGGTGTCCCAACCCCTTTTGACGTTGCTGTCTAACTTTCTGGGGCCGCCGCTGCTGGGGCAAAGCCTCTTGGCTTTGGGAGCCTGCAGCAGACAGAGCTGGCTGGGGAGGCTCAGCGGAGTCCCAGTTGGGGAGGGAAGGAGAGGGGGGGATTTCCTGAAGGAGACCCTGGGGAGTCTAAGATTTCCTAGGTTCCCTACCCCCGCCCTTTCATCTCCCCCTCCCCTCGTCCTCCCGTTATTCTCCCTTCTCCCATGCTTTTTCTCCTCTCCCCTTTCCTCACCTCTTTCCCCTCTTCTAAACTCCTTCCCTCCTCACCCCTCCTCCTTGACATCTCCCCTCCCCCATGGCTGGAAATGCAGCATGAAAAGATTGGGGTCTTGGCCTCTTCCCCTTGATCACGGAAACACGAACTACCAGGGGATGGCATTTCCTTCTCTGCCAACACCCTCCCTACAGCTCTGATCACCTCCTCCTCTTCCCAGCTGGGCCAGGAGCAACCCCCTCATGCTGTTGCTGCTGCTGAAAACCCAGACTAAAGCCAACAGATTGGAACTTGTCCAGAGAGGGGCTGAGCTGTGCCCTCCACCATGGCCCCCCTCCCCTTCCCTTCTCCAGGCTCCCTGAGTGAAACTGGGGGCAGGCCTGCAGGACCCAGCCTTATGGTGACTGGACTCAGGGGACTTTGGGACTCTGTTCCCAAAGACATTTGAGGCCTGAAATTTCAGGTCCTTAACTCTAGTAGGTTTACAAGGGAGAAAGAGGTCTCCTCCTCCTCCACCCCTTTGAAGAGGTGATCACTATTCAGCTGCAACTCTCAGTGAGTATTGAAGTAGATCCATGGTTGGGGTGGGTGGAAGAGTTCTTTTTTGTCATGGGGTGGATGGAGGGAGTGTTGGGAACTGAACCTTGGAAGTGAGCTAGGGTGGGTGTGAGTGGTGAGCCCGGACCTACACTGGGGCTCTCTGGAGGCTGGGGTGGTAATGTGGCTTGTAAGGATTAAAGGGTCTTAAATTTGCCCCTAGAAGTGCTACTTTCTCAAGGCCCAATACCCTTACAGCCTGGCTTCATTTTATTTTGTATCTATAAAAACAAATACAGTACTTTGTTTATGGGAACGGACAACTCTATGCAGGGCTTTGCGTAAGCCATGCAAACAGAGTGTCGATCTCATCCTTAAAGATCTCCAAAGATGGAGAATCCAACACATTTCCTGATGACCTGAGTTCAAATGCAGTCTCAGACACTTACTAGCTGTGTGACCTTAGACAAGTCACTTAACTACTATCTGCCTCAGTTTCCTCAACTATAAAATGAGAATAATAATAGCACTTACTTCTCAGGGGTGCTGTGAGGATCAAATGAGGTAATAGTTGTAAAGCTCTTAGCACAGTATCTGGCACCTAGTAGGAGCTTTTGTTTTTTTCCTTCCCTCCCTTCCTCCCTTGCCTCCTTCCCTACATTCCTTCCTTCCTTCCTTCGTCTTAGTACCTTGATTCCAATGATTCCACTATCAGGAAGTTTTTTTTTTTTTAATATAATCTGTTTCAACAGTGGAGAAAGCAGAGGACGTGGGGTTGAAAAGCCTGAGTTCAGACATTGGCTGTACTGTTTATTCACCCTATGACTTGTGCCAAGCACTGTCGCTCTTTGAAGCTGAAGAATGGGTATGATGGTACCTTTAGTCCCAGCTTCACAGGCTTGTTGTGAGGGTCAAGCTTAGTGAAGCTTAGAGCACCATGCAGCATCAGCTAGCCTTAGTGCACAAGAGGGAGACTTAGGGGCTAGTCCTGGGGTTCTTATCCAAGATCCACAGATTTCAGGGGGTCTGTGGAATTGGATGAGGAAAAAAATACATCCTTATTTCAATATAAAGTTTCCTTTGAAATCCTATATATTTTATTTTATGCGTTTAAAAATATGATTCTGAGAAGGGGCCTATCGGCTTCACTGGACTACCAAAAGGGTCTGTGACACCGAGTTAGGGTTTGGAAGTGATTGAATGACTGGACCCAAACTGTAGGATCGATGGATTGCTGTCAACCTGGAGGGAGGCATCTAGACAACAAGCATTTATTAAGCACCTACTCTGTGCCAGACACTATGCCAAGTGCTGGGAATACAAAGACAAAAAATAAATAAAGTCCCTGCCCTCAAGGCCCCTTGCTTGTGTCCTCAGCATAATGAGCTGTACCCTCATTGGGCCATCAGTGGGCACAGCTGTTTCCTCACTGGGCTTTCAACACATCCACCAGTGTCCTTAATCCCCAGCCTACCATCTATTGTACCCACTGTGCCCTCAATGTCTGTGCCCTCAGACCTGTTCTGTTCAACATTTCTGTCAGTGACTTCCATAAAAGTATAGATGGCCAGCTTGTCAATTGGCAAATGACACAAATGTGGGAGGGTTAATGTTAAACAGTAGAGTCAGGCTGCAATCAGATCAGGCTAGAACAATGGACCAACCCTAATGAGACAAAGTTTTAATAGGAATAATTATCAAGTGCTGCACTTTGGTTCCAAAAATTACCTGACCATGTACAGAATAGGGAAAGGCAGCTAAATATAGAATTATAGGATTTAGAAGTGGGAAGGAAGGGCCTTAAAGAGCATCGAATCACAAACCCTGTTTACAGATGAGTACACTGAGTCTCGGAGCAATTATACCCAAAATCATACATGTTGTCTCAGTGGGAAAGATTTGACAACAGGTCTTCCAAATCCAGGACTCTTTCTGTCAGTGGAAGATGTTTGAATGCAATGAAATAGGATAATGTTGTGCCAAAAAAAATGACGAAGGGATGGTTTCAGAGAAAACCTGGAAAGACTTGTATGAATGAACTGATGCAGAGTATAGGAAAGCAGAACCAGGACCACAATTTATACTCTAACAAATGTCATTATAAAAACAAACAACTCTAAGACTTAAGAACTCTGATCAACACAATATTAGCCATGAATCCAGAGGACTAATGATGAATGATATGACCCACCTCCTGGCAGAGAGGTGATAGATTCAATAAGACATACATTTTTGGAGATGGCCAATGTGGGAATTTATTTTGCTTGACTATACACATTTATTACAAGGGTTTTGTTCTTTTTTTTTCCGCAGTGGGGGGAAGTTAGGTAGGATGGAGAGAAAATAAATGATTGTTAATTGAAAAAAGAAAAGTAATATGGAATACTGGACAGTGTCCCAGACTTAGAATCAGGAAACCTGGGTTTGAATTCTGATTTAGATATTTACCAGAAAGTCATTTAACCTCTCAGAGGTTTTTCCATCGGCAAAATGGGGGTCATAATAATTGTGTTTCTTACTTCAAAGGATTTTCATGAGAAAAGTGATCTGTAAACTTTAAAGTAACATATAAATAAATATGAGTTATTATGGTTTCTTCTGTATCATGATTCCTCTTCATTAATGGTCCATTTGTAAAAATGTCTCAGAATTTTAGGCAACTCAGGCTTGATAATAATCATTGTTATATAAATAATTCTATTTCTGTAACACTTTGTTTACATATTGATCTCCTCACAACTATCCCATGAAGCAGATAGTGGGAAATGTTGTTATCCTAGTTTTATGGGATCCTATACCGCCCCCCACACACACATACTTAGGGTAGGAGTGAAAAAAAAAAGCAATAATTTGTTTATCCTTTTTTTCCCCAAAGTGTTTTTCACGTACATTGTCTGGAAGATTCTCTTGTGTGTGATACTTTCTTTGAGATCATCCCCTGGTATGCAGGAACTTAGCTAAGCAGGGCTCATACAAAGGAAAGAAGGAAAGGAAGGAAATTAGGAAGGAAATATTTGCTAAGGGCCTACTATGTGCCAGGCACCGTGCTAAATACTTTACAAATATTATCTCATTTTATCCTCACAATAGACCTGGGAGGTAGGTGCTATTATCATCCCTATTTTACAGTTGAGGAAACCGAGGCAAAGAGAGGTTAAGTGATTTGCCCAGGGTATTTCCGTGGAAAAGGAAGGGCTGTAAGCCTGTAGACTGGCTATCAGTAAGGTGTGAACTTCAGAAGATTACTGCTGCTTGGGTTGAATCCCAGTGGTTATTCTTGCTTTCTCTATAGCCTTTTATCCAGGCTTGGGAACAGAGCCATCAGCTCCATGGAAGCAGTCTCACCTGCTGAGAGGAGGAAGTCCAGAAAAGGCATGAAGGAACCAAGTGGCCAAAAACCTCATAGATCCCCACTTCTGCCCCAGGAAGCCCAAGGGCCTGGTGCAATGGCCTCCAAACCTGTTAGTGCCTGGGCAGGTCAGCCCCAGGGCCCCTCTGTGCTGGAGTGTAAAGTGAGGGCCCTAAAGGAGAAGAGGATGTTGACTGGGAAACAGGCAGTAAGTGCTGGCACTGTCTCCCAAGAACGACCCTCGCTGAAGAAGGCCAAGAGCCAGTGGGCTAAGCCAGCTGCAGCCATGCTGGTAACTGAGGGTGCTTCTTCTCAGGACAGTGTGGTGGCCCCCCAAGCTCAGATGAGAACTTACTTGACAGACACGGTGCTGGACAGCAGTGATGACCTGGAAGAGGGGCCAGTGCCCACACCCCCTGCGAGTCACAACAGCACCCAGTCTCCAAATCAACTCAGTTTAGGGGAAGGAAGCCAGAGGCTCCTGGAAGGCATATGGAAGCCTCCTGACTCGGGTCTATTGCAAGAGGCCAGTTATTTCCAGGAAAGCCCAATTCAGCCAGCTTCTCAGAACAGGTCAGAGATCCCAGGGCCTTGCAGGGATTTGGCCCAAATGCTTTCCCTGGAGAATGGGAAATCGGGAGCCCTTGCAAAACATCAGATCCAAGTGGGAGACCTAGATGAGGAGTCTCTGGCCTTGGAGCCAGAAAATCCCATTCAAGAGACCACCGCACAAGGACAGCTGTGGAAAGCGGGCAGCTGGGATGGTTTGAGGAGTGGCAACCACTCCTTGTCATTGGCTGACCGAGTGGAGAGGAACCGCCTTCTTCTGCAGGAGAGGAGAAGCCTGTCAGAACACAGCTGTTCTCAGCTCCACCAAGCCAGAGCCCACAATGGAACCACCCCAGGTGAGTCCAGTAGGTAAGAGGTGCAAGGCACCCACTCTGGGATCAGCTCTTCTGTGTAGAAGAGAGGAATAGGAAGGCTATAAAAAGAGACCTTAGGTCCATTCACCTGTATTCTCTCCCTGCTGTCTTTTGGTGATGAATTTTCTCCCCAGACACGTCAGTCCCCCAGCATCACCACTTGCTGAAATCCTGCTGTCCCCTGCAGCCGACCACACAACCAAAAAGCCTGACCTGGTTGATTAATGGTGAACAGCAGAGATTCCCCCAGCGTCCCCTCCTAAGCATTGCCCTGGCCCTTTCCCTGTTCGCAATATCCATGAACTTTAAGCTGTTGTGAAAATTTGGCAGTTAGTGGAAATCCACGGCCCATGCAAGCCTTCATCAATTTTGGTGTACTGGATAAATAGAAAGCTGCTGTACCCCATAAAAAAGTTTGGGGAACCCTTGTTGTTTCCCGTTGCATACCACTACTTCACTATTACTTTAGGCACAGGGTAAGTAGGGCAAGCCCTCTTTACTTCTCTCCTTCCTCCCTTTTCCATTCCCACAAGTCCCATCTTCTCTGAAAGTCAATTGTCTTTGAGATCCTTAAAAAAAAATCATAGCACAACTCCGTAAAAATTGACTTTTGTCCCAGTGTCAGTACTGAGTCTTTGCCCTAAGCAATCTCTTTCTCAGGCTGAGCAACACGGGAGTGCAGCCTGTTGACGTTCTCTGTAGGGAGATAATTGTTTCGGAGAGCATCATTTTCTTTCCCTTCCCCAAGTGGCAACTGAGGCTGCTCCCAGCTTGTCCCACTGGTAGAAATGAGGAGAATTTAGCTGAAAAGACATAGCCACAGAGAAGGGAATCTGTCATGTGTTCCAAGCAGATTAGTGACCAGGGGACCTTAGGTCCCTGGATTTTGCAGTACTGTCCCTGATCTCTTCCTTTGTTCTGGGTCCTAGAGCTGCCAGGGGGAGACCTAGATTGGGACTCAGGAGTATCCCTGCAGGACTCTGATGGGTGCAGGTAAGAGTTCAGAACTCTTTCTTTTTTCCTTAGCTCCCTATCCCCCCTCCCCCCCAACTCACGTCAGAACTGGTGCTGGTTTGCTGCCAGTCAGAATCCTGTGATTCCAGGCCACAGAGCAGAATTTCCACTTCTGCTGATTACTACCTCCTGAAAGTACCACAAAGAGCAAGTTACTCTTGGGTGCCTGGCATAATGCCTGATTGTACTTCTGGGAAATGCTGGCCAGGCAAGGGGAGTGCTTAATTGGGAGCAAGCCAGAGGGTGTGCTGGTAAAATGTTTAACAACCAACTCTCCAAAAAGAAAATATTCAAAAACCAATTCCGGATACACTTTAAAAAATTTTTTTCCCCAATTACATATAAAAACAATTTTTAACATCTGTTTTTTTTTAAAGTCTTGAGTTCCAAATTCTATCCCTTCCTCCTTCCTCTTCCTCCTCCTTGAGACAGTAAGCAATCTGATATAGGTTATACATGTTCAATCATATAAAACATTTCCATATTAGTCATATGGTGGGAGAAAACAAGAAAAGAAAGAAAGAGGAAGAAGGGAGGGAAGGAAGGAAGGCAGGAAAGAAGAAAGGAAGAGAGGAAAGGAGGGAGGGAGGGAGAGGGTATGCATTCAGACTCTAACAGTTCTTTCTCTGGAGGTGGATAGCGTTTTTTCATCGTTTGTCCTTTAGGATTGTCTTGGATGATTGTACTGCTAAGAATAGCTAAGCCATTCACAGTTGTTCGTTGTACAATGTTGCTGTCACTGTGTGCAATGTTCTCCTGGTTCTGCAGGATACACTTTTACGTTTAATCTTCATTATCACCATTTTCTCCATCACTTTCTTAAGACTAGACAATCAACAAAATAATAAGTCAAGCCTTGACTTATAGCGTGTAACGGGTAAATGTTCATACTAAAAATTTAGCCATCGGCTCTCAGAAAGTGGTTAGAGTTTGGCACCAGCACACCCCCTGAGCCAGGATTCTCAGTCTGGACTTACCACTAAATGTATATGGGTATGTATAGCTTTAAGCTAACCATTTAACTTCTGTAGATATCCATTTCCCCATCTACAAGACAATACCAGTGTGAGGTAACAGAAAAGTCATCAGTCCTGGGTTCTACTCTTGGCTTTCCCATTTACTAGCTATGTGACTTAAGCCAGTTATCTCTTTGGACTTGGGTTTCATAGGATCATAGAGTCTTAGAATTGGAAGCACTTCCATTTCTGAGCAAGAATATCCTCTTTAATATCCTGAAGTAGTCACCTAGCCTGCACTTGAAGACCTGAAATTCTCCATAACAGAGCTCATTACATCAGAAGTTGGCCCATTCCACTTTTCGGAACCTCTAATCGTTAGGAATAATTTCCTGAAATCAAGCTGAAATCTGCTGTCTAGAGCCAAGCAAAAATAAGTCTTCTCTATCTTCCTTTTGACAGCTTTTCACATACAGAAAGACAGTTTTCTTGTCATGTTCCCAGTAAGCTTTCCCCTGTCTAGGCTAAATAGCCCTGATTCCCTCAACCAACTTTCCTGTCAATATCCGGGATGCCTTCCTTGAGACATGTTCCAGCAAATGAATGTACTTTCTAGATACCCAGAACAGAACAAAGTACTTCACCTGTGGTCTGACTAGGTAGGAATATGATGGGATTACAGCCTCCCTCTGTTAATGTGGCCACTTGTTACATATATTTATTTGGCTTCCATAGCACACGATTGACTCATATTGAGCTAGCATTTCGCTAAAACCCCAAAATATTTTGCACAGGGAATTAAGCTTAGCCATATCTTCCCCATCCTGTATTTGTGAAATTGATTTTTTTGGACAGCAAGTAGAGAGATCTAGAGAGATCTTTTGGGATCCTGATTCTAGTTTTCCTGTTATCTTTTTCAGTTTCATGTCATTAATAGATTTGATAAGCATGCCATCTGAAACTTCATCTGATTCAGTTCAGCATTTAGATACTACTATGTGAACAACCTCTTGTGAAAAAGACAAAAAGTCTTTACTAAAAATTTTGAACGGGACACAGTCAAGGACAGATCCCTGGGGCATCTTGGCAGACACCTCCCTTCAGGTAGACATTGGTCCATTGATGATTATTTTTTGGTTTTAGTCATTCAGCCAAATGATCAATGAATCATCAAGCGTTTGTTAAGCACTTATCGTATTTCAGACACTGTGATAAGCTCAGTGAACCCACATAAAGCCTAAGTCTCAGGTCCAGCAGCCCCTGTTCTAGGCTACTTTACTTCTAGGCTACCCCACTTCTACCAGAGTTAGGGTATTTGTGGTGAAGCAAGATACTCTGATTTAGGGAAAGTGGTCATCTGTCCCTCCTGATGATCACAGGAAAGAAGGAAGGAAGGAAATAAGCACCGACTATGTGCCCAGCACTGGGCTAAGTGCTTTAAAAATATCTCATTTGATCCTCACAACAAACCTGGGAAGTAGGTGCTATTATTATTCCCATTTTACAGCTGAGGAAACTGAGGCAGACAGAGGTTAAATGACTTGTCACATAGCTAGTAAGCATCTGAGATCAGATTTGAACTCTGGTCTTCCCCTGGCTGCCTCTAGTACCTTCCATAACCTCCAAACTTCCTGCTATCCAGGTAAGGAAGTATGGTACAATGGAAAGAAAGCTCACTTTAGGATCATTTGATCTGAGTTCAGATCCTGCCTCTGGCATTCCCTATGTGACCTCGGGCTAGTCGGGCCTCAGTTTTCTTCTCTGTCAAATGAAGAGGTTGAATAGGCTCTAAGTCTCCTCTCATATCTAAATCTATGGTCCTGTGACTGATATCAAAGAATCCCAAAGGGTTTAGGCCCTGGTTACTGGAAGAGCATAGCCCTTCTCATCAACAGCTCTTAGCACAGTGGCGTGCACATAGCAGGCTCTACATACGTGTTTATTAATTGAATGATTGATGGTTTGAGCTGATTGCCCAGAAAAATAGAAAGGCATCTCAAGCCCTCCCTGTCCCCTCCCTGGAGGGGTGCTTCAGGGCAAGCATGCTATAACCTGGGCAGTAGAGAGGAATCCAGGTATAGTTTCCAGTTCAAAAGTAGTTCTGTTTCAAAACTAGGTCATCCCTAGCCCAAGGGTCAGTCATTTCCAGGGCTGACGTGTTTCCCATGGTGGATTTAAGAGTGGTTCCATGTTAGATACCTCAGAGCTACCCTAGCCCAGACAGAGAATTCTCTCTGGGGTCTGAAGTTGCCAGATCTGTTTGCCGAGATATGGAAAGAAGGAATAGCTCCTTCCGCATCTCAGCAAATGAGTGGCTAATGGCTGTGTAGGCCTGGGCTGGTATCCCCTTGGGGGAGGGGAGTAGAGGCTGCTATACTTTCCTGTGGGTCCCAGGCCAGCATGAGGTCCCAGGTCTGGTCCACCTAGAGGGGTGCCAGCAGAGCAGCAGCCATAGGCCACCCCCTGCGGAAGGGCAGGTACCATACCTGTCCCTGCAGTGATCCTGGCACTCAGAGCGGAGGTCAGAAAAGACATCTGGGAGCTGCTTCCAGTTTTCCAGCTGTGCAGTGATCTCACCCCTCATCAGCATTGTGTGGTTTCTGCCAAGGGCTGAGGTTGACATTGCCAGTTTCCATTGTCCAGGACACTCCCTCCCCTTCATTCAACATGAAACCTGAGCTTTCCTCAGATCCTTTTTAGAAACATGGAGCAGGTTCCCTACCCCAACATCCTAGGCTTAGCAAAGATTCATGAGCAGAAGAATGACATGACAAGATCTGTGTCTAAGGAATATCATTCTGGCAGGGATAGGAAGTATGGATTGGGATGGGTTGGGGGAGACAAGGAGTGGAGGCAGAGCTGGGAAAATGTCTTAGGAGGGATGGCACAATAGTCCAGACTCATGTTAGTGAGGGGCTGTACTAGGGGCAGTAAAGTGGGAATGGAGAGGAGAGGAGAGCTAGGGGAGAGGTTAGTGAGGCAGAATTGATAATTGATTGAATGTTTGAATGAAGGGAGAAGGAAGAGTCAAAGATAAGCCAATAGCTTGGAAATAGCGATGGCAACAGAAAGACCAAGTTTAGGGGGTCAAATAGTTTGGTGGGGGAATGTGCTGGTGAGAGAATCACTGTCTCTCACAGTTGGAAGCGACCTCATAGACAGTACAAGTCAAGTGAAGTCAATAAACTTTTATTAAGTGCCTACTGTGTGCCAGCTACTACACCAAGTTCCGAAGATGTGAAGAAAAGCAAAAACCTGCTCTCAGGTAGATCACAGGCCACCTGGGGAGACGACATGCTAACGATCAAGTACGAACACATAAACTGGAGGTAATCAGCAGAGGGAAGGCACTAGAATTGAGGGGTTGGGAAAGGCTTCCTGGAGGAGGTGGGATTTGAGCTGGGACTTGAAGGAAGCCAGAGAAACCAGGAGGTAGAGATGAGGAGGGAGAGCATTCCAGGCATAGGAGGACACCCAGACAAAATGCCCATACCTGAACATAACTTCTTTGGCATTGTAGCAGATTGCTGTTGAGTCACTTCAGTCATGTCTGACTTTCTGTGACCCCGTTTGGGGTTTTCTTGGCAGAGATACTGGAGAGTTTTGCCATTGCCTTCTCCTGCCCATTTTACAGATGAGGAACTGAAGCAAACAGGGTTAAGTGACTTGCCCAGGGTCACACAGCTAGTGAACGTCTGAGGCCGGATTTGAACTCAGGAAGATGAGTCTTCCTGATTCCAAGCACAGTGCTCTGTCCACTGCATTTTGTTTGAAGTGGGGTGAGATATAGAAATGTCTGCGTGGAAATCAGCTGAAGAGAGGTGGTGATTGAAGCCATGGGAGTGAATGAACTTGCCAAGAGAGAGAGCACAGAGGGCAAAGAGGCTGACGAGAGAGCCTTGTGGAAAACCACAATTAAAAGACTGGGCAGAAGATGAGAAACCAGTGAAGGAGACAGAGGGATTGATTAGAGAGGTAGGGAGAGAACCAGGAGAATGTATTGTCTCTGAAGGTGAAGAAATGGCAGTTGTCATAGGTTGCTTTGGTTCTGTGTGGCTCCATGGTTTTTTCCTTCTTTTTTTCCTTCTTTCCCTCCCTCCTTCCTTTGTTGCCTCCTTCTTTCCTTCCTTCCCCCCTTCCTTCCCTTCTTCCCTCTTTCCTTCCTTCCTTGTTCCCCTCCTTTCTTCCTCCCTCCCTCCTTCCCTTCCCCCTTTCCCTTCCTCCTTCCTTTCCTTCTTTCTCTCCTTCATTCTTCTGATGTGCTGTTTGCTTATGCCTCCCTCTTGGACCATCCCAGATCTGCTTTGGTTCAGAACTGAACTATTGTTTCCAATTTTAAGACTTAAAATAACAGAAATATACCAAACAGCATCATGAAGGTTATGGAACCCAGTATAATTAGGAGCTGGAGTAGTCAGTCATAGCTTCTTGGAGGAGGAGGGCCTTGAGCTGGGCCTCATGGAATATGGGAGGAAATCGATAGGGAGGATAGTCAAGAAAGGGTGAACAGCATCACCCAAAGGCCCTGAAGCAGGAATGAGTTATGTTTGTGGGATGGCATGGAGAAATGGTCTGGCTAAAGCAGAGGATCTGTCCTGGGGAGTAGTAGAGACAAGGTTGGAAAGGAAGGATAAAAGGCACATCCCAGAAGATGTTAAAATCAGACAGAAACTCAGATTTGCAATGGTAGTCAACAGCAAGCCATTGAAGTTCTTGAATGGCCAAAATGAAATTGTTAAGCACCTACTATGTGCCAAGCACTGTGGATGTAAATAGAAAAATTGAAACAATCCGTACTCTCAAGGAGGTCACGCTCTAATTGGGGAGACACAATACTTCAAAGTAAGTTCAGCTTTAAGGAAGATGGAAGACGGGAGTCCTAGGAGTAGAGTAAGGCTGATAACAAGGACTAGGTGTCCTTAGATTATGTAAGTAGATCAGACAACAGTGCCAGGAGCCTGAGGTGCAGATGGTTACACCTGAAAGATCTTAGGAGGCAGTGGGAGGGCAGATAGCCTCCCATTCCATCTAAGCCATGTGAAAGATGGAGCAGCAAGGCCTCCTGATGATGGCAGGTCTTTCTTCCACCTGACTCACCTGGATGGGTTGTGGGGTGGCCCCTGGCTAGGGCAGGAGGGGAAGGAGGGAGAAAGCAAAGAGAAATGTGGTGGTGGCAGAGTGTTGAAGACAATTGAACTGGCCACAGTAAATAGCATTGTTGTTGTTGTTGTTGTGTTGTTTTAGTTGTGTCTGACTCTTTGTGACCCCATTTGGAGTTTTCATAGCAAAGGTACTGGAGTGATTTGCCATTTCCTTCTCCAGCTGATTTTACAGTTGAGGAAATTGAAGCAAACAGGGTTAAGTGACTTGCCCAGGGTCACCCAGCCAGTAAGTGTTTGAGACCAGATTTGAACTCAGGAAGATGAGTCTTCCTGACTCCCTGCCCAGCACTCTATCTTCTGAGCCACCTAGCTTCCCTAATTAATAGCATCCTATTTGGTAAATAGCATGGCAATAGTAGATAGCAGGTCCCCTATCTCCAATACAGAAAAGCCATTCCTTGTACAGCAAGTGTTTCCTCCATTCCCACGTAGGTGGCTGCACACAAGGCTATAGAGCATGACCCATCCATTCCTGGTACTCTTAAAGCTTCCATTATACCAAAAGGAGCCGGAAAATGCTAAGCAAGAAACCTTAAGGATTTATTGAAATGTGCCCTTTTACCTTCAGAATGCTGCAGTAGCTGAAAATCTGGAAAGTATGAAATCTTCTCCCCTTTAATCTTCCCTCAGAAGTGAGAGAGTTAAAGTCTAGGCTCACTGAGGTACTCACTGAAGCTGAAGGAGGAGAGCAGGTGTCCAAGTGGACCAGGGTGCAGTCCCCTTCTTGGAGGGCAGGAAAGCCTGGGGTTTGGTTTGGTTTGGTTTTTTACCCCCCATGTGAGATCTGACCTGCCTTACTTTGGGAAGATACTGAAGCTAAGAAATGAAACTGTTCAGTCCTGGATCCTGGAGGCTGGGGAGGAAATCTGCCCCGGGCTGAAAGCTTGACTGAGTAAAGCAGCTTAAGGTGGTTGGGGGAGGGAGAAGGGGAAAGAGCCAGTGAGCAAGAGCGAGCCCAGTGTTATTCTCAAAGGATTTGAGGCTTATGGGATCGGGACTCATAGACGCAAGAAGCTGGGTAAGTTGTGTTTCCTGTGGGCTGGAATTACATACTCCTCTACCCACGTTTAAGAGAAATTCATTCTCCTTGGAAGGGGGAAGGCCATACCTACATTAGATTTGTATCTCTTTCCCCACCTCACTTTACTCGATATATTTTTTAACCAAATTGATTTGAAAGAAATTAGGATTAGGTTTAGACTAGAAAGACTCCTGCAGAGGGGTGTACCCCAGAGTATGGATGGAAATATGTCTCTGTGGGGAGTCAGACATAAACATTTATCGTGTACCAACTATGTGCCAGACGCTGTGTTAAGCACTGGGGTTATGGAAAGAGGCAAAAGACTGCCCCTGCCCTCAAGGAGCTTACAGTCTAATGAGAGAGCCAACAAGCAAGTATGTACAAATACAAGTACGGGATAAATAAGAAATAATCAATAGAGAGAAGGCACTGGGATTAAAGAGGGATTGGAAAAGGCTTCCTGGAGGAGATGGGATTTTAGCTGGAACCCGAAAGAAGCCAGAGAAGCCAAGAGGCAGAGATAAGATGGGAGGGCGTTCCTGGGTGTGGGGGGCAGCTCCTCGTCAGGAGACTAAGGGTCTTGTTCGTGGGAGGCCTTGGATACCCGGATACCCGTGCTGGGCCGCGTTCCTGCCAGAGGCCTCTCTTTGATGCGATAGCTTGAACCTTGTCTGCCATGCAGTCAGAGGACGTGGGTTCAGATTCTGCCGCTGATGCTTACTACCTGTGTGACCTAGGGCATATGACTTCACCTCTCTGGGCCTGTTTCCTCATCTGCCCCTTCCACGTCTAGAGCTATTATCCTATGTAAGAAGGATCATAGCATGAATGGCAGGGAGCGTGAGAGCTGATCATTGTCATTCCACCATACACATTCCCATCACACATACACCACACACACCACATACATACACACACCACACATACACACCACATACATACACACACCACACATTCGTACACCACACACATACACACATCACACGTATACACACCACACACATGCACACAATAATATGCATACTGCATACATATACCACACATGCAACGTACCGCATACATACATACACATCACACACATGCCACACACATGCATACCACACATATACACCGTGCATGGCATGCCGTGCACATACACACATCACACATACACACATAGAACAATATGCATACCACACACATGCATACCATACATATACTCTGCACATAGCATACTATGCACATACACACATCATGCATACACACACCACACACATACACACACCACACATGCACACCACACACATCACACATCACACATACACACACCACACACATACACACATCACACATACATACACACCGCACACATGCACACAACAATATGC
>NW_020954567.1:20469376-20494958 GCF_900497805.2 Vombatus ursinus
ACCACACATGCACACCACACACATCACACATCACACACGTGCACACCATACATACACATCACACATACACACACCACACACATACACACAATATGCATACCACACACATGCAACGTGTGCCACATACATATACATATCACACATGCATACCACACACATGCATACCACACTATGCACCACACAGCATACCATACACATATACACGCCACACAATACACACCACACACATACACATACATATAACACACATAACGGACACAACCCCCCCCCCCACACACATACACAGCACACACACTCACTCACTTTGAGAATCACTGCTAGTCTCTGTATTTCCCCCCTAGAGATCAGCACACAGACAGCACCTTCCTTCCCTAGTGGTGGGGAGCACGCCCCAAGAACATGGCTCCGCAGCCTGATGCACTGCTTTTTCAAGGTGGCTGACCCCTGGCCCCCCCCGGGTAGTTTTATTGACTTCCCCTTTCCCTTTAACTGCTTTGCTTAAGGACGATTTTTTTCAGGCTTGTCATTCTAACTTGCCTCCAGGCTCCCTAGAAAAAAGGGGAAAAAACACTTTCCTAATCAATTGAGAGACTGGCTTTGTCCAGGACCATGAAAGGCATAGCAATCGTGTTGCCGGTGGCAGGGGCAGAATGGTGATTACAAAGCAGGGCAGACGGGAGGCTCGGCAAAGCGGAGCTGGCTGCCAGGGCCCCGCAGGATCAGGGAGTGCCAAGGCCCCGTGTCGTCACTTTGTGATGAATGCCCCCACCCTGTGGGGAGGCTCACATGGGCTCTGGAGTGCCTCGGCCGGCTGCCAAAGGCCCAGAGCTTGACAGGGGCATCTCCCTGGGCTGGCCGGCTGATTGTCTCCACTGTCAGAGCTGGTCCCCTGGGGAACACAGCTGTCTTTGGCAGAGCTATTGGAGAAACTGATTGGCGTGGAGGAGAAAAAGCTGAGGAGGGAGGAGGGATGGGGTGGGCTCCTGCAGAAGGCATCGGTGCTGGCGGCAGACCTGGGCTTTCATTTTCACACCCACACAATCTCCACCATGGGGAGCTGCCAGGCTCCCAATTAAAAAGCCTGCCTGCCTGCCTAGAAGGCGCCACACAGAAAGCAATATGTATTGACAGGAGCAGAGCTGTAGGCCCAGAAGCTGTTGCTTGACTGAAACCAGCCTCTCTTCCCCTTCTGTGAGCTCATAGAATGATAATAGAAATACCATACGTTTACAATGCAGTTTACTATTTCCAAAGCACTATCCTCTGCATTATCAAAACAATCCTGGGGAGGGGCAGGAGATATCCCATTTTAAAAGAAAGAAAACTGGACCTCTGAGAACTGAAGTGATTTTTGCAAGGTCACAGAGCCAGGAAATAATAACAGTGCTGGGAATAGAACCTTGGTCTTCTGGTTCAGTCTATGAATGGATAGAGTGAATAAAAAAGGCTTTCTTAGGCATTTACTATATGCAGGACAAAAGATCCAAATAGGAGCAGGACAGCAGACCCTGCCCTCAAAAAAGCTCCCATTCTAATAAAGGGAGACCACCCATAAAGGGGAGCTGGGGACCAAGGAAGAGTGTTTCAGACAAAGAAGTCAGAGGGAACAGAGATAGGAGGTAGAGGGCAAATGATTTCCCTTTCCAGTCTCAATTTGATTGGGGCTCTCAGAGCGAGAGTTAAAAGAAGATGTCGAATGTGAGGAACAGGTATGCAGAGATGACTGGGAAGTGGTGGGGTAGGCCCAAGACCAGATGAGATAAGGGGAATGCTCACCAATGGAGGCTGGTAGGCAGGCAGTAAGGCATGGAGATGCTATGGCTGGGAAGTCTAGAGATACTTCCTTGGGGCCTTTGCTAATGAAATGTCCTGGCTCGGGCAGAGCTTGCAAGGGCTGGCTCACTGTTCGTTCTATGCTAACACCCTCACTTTGTGTGCTCTGATGTCACAGTGCTTCCTGGGGAACCATCTTGGTACTTTCTCTTCTAAACCAGTAGCGAGAAGAGGCCCTCTTCTGTCCGAGACAGACGTGGGATACAGAGACGTGGGTCTTAAATAGGTTGGCTTGTTTCTGTTTGTTTGGGTTTTCTCTATGTTCCCAGTGCCTAGAACAATATCTGGCATATAGTAGGCGCCTAAAGTTTGTAGTATTTAATTGTCTTTAATTAATTAGTTCTATTATTTTTATATTATTTAATATAATTTTTATTAATTTATTTTATTTCATTGATATATAATTTAGTATAATTTTATTGATTTATTGCCTTATTTTATTTATTATTAATAAGTCTTTTATTTCCCTTCCTGGTAAGGGTGAGCCCAACCCAGGACTGTGAATGTAGTAAGACCTCAGAGAGCAAAAATGAAGAAATCAGAAATCTGTGGTGTGCTCTGCCCAATAATCTCTCCAAACTCTTCCGGACTGCCCTCGCTCTTACTCTCAGGGGTCTGGGAGAGGCAGAGGTCATTCGGCAGAGCCAAGGCCTGGGCACAGGGACTCTGAAGTCACTCGCTAGGAGTTTACCATCACAGACAACCCCCAGGAAGCACGGGGGTCCAGGTCCGTGAAAGGGGCTTTCCATCTGTTGCCTCTTGGCAGTGGCATAGGCTGCCCCTTGTGCCTAGAATGTGTCCTGGCCTCACCTGCCTCTTACAGTGCTCAGTTTTGTTCAGGTGGTATATACCACTTCCTATGGGAAGCCTTCCCTGATCTTCCTAGTTCATAATTCAAACTATTTACATCTGTGTTCATCTATTTACTTAGCAGAATGTAAGCTTCTTGGGAGCAGAGACTAGTGCTTTTTTGTTGTTTGTCTCTGTATCCACACATGTCTAGCACATGGTAGGTGCTTAATCCATGCGTGTGGAGCCAATGAAATTGGATTGGTACAGCCAAAGGGGCTGGAGGGACAGGAGAGCTGGATCTTACTCTGCCCTGATTCACCCTGAGCTGTGGCAGTTTCCTAACCTGCCGAACGAGGAAAACCCCTGCCATTGAGCCTTATGATTGCCAAGTCTGAGGTGTTGGAATTGGAAAATGATAGGGCAGTGAAAGATGGTGGATCTCGGAATACATTAGTTATTGAGTCCCAGCTAAAATCCTGCCTTCCATAGGAAGCCTTCTTCCACCGCTCTTAATTCTAATGCCTTTCCTCTTTTAATTATTTCCTGTCTATTCTATGTATAGCTTGTTTGTATATTTTTGTTTGCTTGCTGTCTCCCCCCTTAAATTGTAAGCTCCTTGAGGGCAGGGACTGGCTTTGGCCTTTGTCGGTTTGTATCACCTATTTTTGTATCCACCCTGCATAGCACGGGACCTGTTAGATAATAGATGCTTAATAAATGTTTATTGATTGATTGATTAGTATCTATTGTTACTGCTACTGCTGCTAGTCTATGCTATCACAGTCAAAATCATTTCCAGCATCTCTTTCCTTCACTAGGGAGTTAGTCTAGCTAAAGGAGAGCGAGCACCTACACAGCAGGTGCTTAATAAATATTTAATGATTGATTGAAAACGTCAAGGGGTTCTAGGTCTGGCCCTAAGCAGATAATTGTGAGCCATCCCAATTCACAGAGTTGGAAGGAATCTCAGAGGTCATGTCTGACTAGGGGTCTTCTCTGCGATTCCTTTCCCAAGTGACCCTATTCTTAGTAACTTAGACATGGTATGCCCTCTAGTGTGGGCTCCAAGGAGCATAGCAGCTTGGGAAACATGAGGGACATGCTGCCCAGCCAGGACCTTGTCATTGTTAAACCACTTCTAATCCTTGTTATTTTTCTCTAATCCCTCTCCCCGGCCCCCCTCCTGGCGGGCTTGCCTGCCTGCCTTGCCGGCCTCGGCTATAGAGCCTTTGTTCCCAGCCAGGAGCTGCTGCTGAGCCCCAGGCATGAGCAAGCCAAAGAGCTCCTACAGCAGGCTAGAATGAAGGCCAGGACCAGCCCTCTCCGGGCCAACCATGACATCGTTCCCACCGTGGTCCCCCGGCTCCCCGGCAGGTGAGTGTAGATAGAGATGTGGCTGCGGGATCTCGGGCGTGCTCAAGGCAGCGGGGTGGGGGTGGGCTGAGAAGAGGAATGGGGAGCCATTGCTGAGGCTGCCTTCTCTGGGTTTCTGTCTCTCTGTAGCCTGCGTGACCTGTCCCTCCCATGGACATCGTTCTTGTCATCCCATCCCATACACCACTAACACACCAGGACACTGATAGGGAGGTGTGTATGTGACTCACAATTTGATTGAGATCATCTGATCCTTTTTTTTTTCTCCTCCTGACCAACGAATCCTTCACAGGGTCATAGATTTAGAGATGGAAGGCCCCTTCCTTGTCACTCCATTCATTGTACAATTGAGGAGCTAAGGTTAAATGACTTGCCCAAGGGTACACAGGTAATAAGAGGCCAGGCCAGGACTCGAGCCTAGGCCCTTTGACTTCAGGGCCATGATTCCTTCCGTTCTGCCATGTTGACTTCTCCCTCCTCTTTTCAGGCATTCTCCAGAGGGAACCATCCAACCATCCAAATACACCCACTAAACTCTCTGACTCTACCCCAGAAAGGAGCCTCCTCCTGGAGGATTTTTCACAGAAAGCCCACACCCTTTCAGTTCTTCTCTGAAACTTTTTGTAAAATCATTAGGGATGCTGAGCCTTACTGGCAAGGATTCACTGAGCACCTAGGGCATCCAGCGCTTTTCCTTTTTCTATCCGATCCATAGAGATAAGGTGGAAAATAGTATTGCTGCTTACTGAAATCCTTCAGGACCTCTGGACAGCCCAGAACCTAAGCTGATTCCTTTTCCCTGTCCAGCCTTAGGGGATCCCTGGAGATAGGCTCAGGGCTTACTTAGTGCAGCACTTGATACATAGAAAGTAATTTTTAAAACGCTTGTTAATTTGGCTGGGCAGAGAGATCTGCTTACCTTCCCCGAAGAGCAGCCTCAGATTCTGATCTGTTTTGCTAAATTGACCAAGGTCCTGGGCATGGTTAAAGATGGCCTTTAGGTGCAGCCCTGGAAGAGAGAAGACTTTCCATCACCATCCTGGGATGGAGACAGATGAGGAGGTGTCCTCAACTATACCTCTGCCTTTCTAGCCCTACTGCTTGGATGTCAAAGGCCCCTTGGGATGCCTCATCCCCTTGAAATGAAGCCTTCCTTGGTACTTTCAGCCAAATGGGAGGTCACCTCCTTAACACTTCTTTGGTGCCTCTAGTAATGCTACCGGGCTTTGTATTTGGGCTCCTGCATTCGTACATGTGCCTCATCTCCCCTGGTAGAGCATAATTGTCTCAAGGGCTCTTACTCATCCTAGATTTCCCAATAAGGCCTACCATGCTGCTCTTCAAGCATAGTAGGTGTGTTGGGTTGAATTCTTGTTCTTCTGGGGAGGATACAATAGTTACATCTCTCAGTATAATATAAAGTAAGGAGCAATGGGATCAGACATTCATTGGGAGTGCCGTGCATACTATGATGATAACCAGCATGCTCTAAGGCAGCCATATAAATTCACACGGTGCCTTGTTGATAACCATGGACTTCACCGTCTCTCTGAACCCCAATTTCCCCAAATGTCAAAATGGAGATAAAAATATTTGATTTATCTACCTCATAGGTAAGAAAGTGCCTTGTGAACTAGAAGGTATTGTAGAAATATAAACAACTGGTATTAGTTCCGGTGCGCATAATAGGCCCCTAGTGTTTGCTGAACTGAATTGAATTGAATCAGGCATTACTAAAACTATCTGCATACATTCAAACCCCCCCACCACCACACACACACACGTTGTAGGTTATGCATTGACATGTATATCTGCACCCTTGTGCACACATATGCACAGGCACAAATGCACCTGATGTCTCCCTTTTCCACTTCTGGGCAGCCATCCAGATGCGGCATGTGATAGAATTGTACCAGGGACTCCATCTCCAGCTTTTTTCAGTGGAAGCAGATGGGGAAGGGGAGATGATGGAAGAATAAGAGAGGAAACAGGAATGCACACGGCATGTTCAGTAGTCAGGATATACATCATTCTGGAGGGAGCAGAGTCTGTATATTGGGGCTGGAAAAGTGATTGGAGGCAGATTATGGAGGGTTTTGCATGCCGGGCGAAGGAGTTTGTATTTGATCCTATTAATGATGATGGGAGCCACTGAAGCCTCCTTCAAGTGCTGGGTTCAAATCCTGACTCACTTATTTAACATATTGTCATGGGCAAGTAACTTTATCTCTCCAGGCCACAGTTTCCTTAACTATATTATGAGAAGGAGGTGAACTAGATGACCTGTAAAGTCCCTCCTGGCTTTATATGTGTGATCCTATGATTAATGTCATGATATTTCAGATTAAGTCACTTTAAGCCAGAATTAGTTTCATTTGGTCCAGTTGCAGGGGGAGGGTCAGGCCTCTTTATGATTTGGTAAAGTGACCCACTCAACAATGCACAAACAGTGTCCCTTTGTGGACCCAAAACCTACTCTCATGAGCACGTCGATTGCTGTGATGTGCCAGGTAGAGGGGAAGCTTGCTTGTGATGCTGGTAGTCTACCCTCCTGTTTCCCCCATCACCTTCCTTGTGTCCCTAATCTCTTTGCTTTTGTCTCTAATCCAGGGGTGCTTATAGTGGTGCAGGCCAAAACTCCAGGGTGACCCTTGCCTCCAGAGACGGAGATGCCCCCTATGGTGGGAGCCTGAGTGACTCGTCTAGTGGGGAGTCCAGCTGTGGCCAGAGGAGGAAACGAGGCCCCTCCCCATCAAGAGTCCGATTTGAAGATGAGTCTGCCCATGATGCTGAGGTCCGATATCGGGAGAGGTTGCAGCAGCCTCAGAAGAGAGCTTTGGACTCTGTACTCCGGTCCCTGGGTCAAGGACCCCTGGTCTCCAAGCCTGACCTATCCAACTACATCAATGGTGACTTCCACACTAGAGAAACTCAGGCCTATTGGGGACCACCAACCAAAGGAAGTACAGGGGGGACAGTCAGGAGAATCCTGCCTGGAAAGGTACCAGAACTTAATGTTGAGGGGACATGTCATACGTGTGGCTCCTACCTTCAAGGGGTGCCTCAAGATCTAGACCTCCATCCTATGGAGAGGAAGATGCCCCCAGGCAGAAGCCATAGTCAGGAGAGAGAGGACACTTGGAGTATGAAAAAAGGTCAGGGTATTCCTCAAACAGAGTCTTCTGCCTCCCGAGGTCTGGCCTCCCCAATCTGGATCCTCCCATCCCGACAACGTCTCCATACAGAGCGCATTCGAGAGACGTACATTGGAGAGGTCACCTTCCCTGACGAAGTGGACTCTGCCTTGGACAGCACAGATACCTCAGACAGCTGCAGGACAGACAGTGAGGAGGCTGGAACCCCTCACTGCAAGAACAGGGGCAGAGCCCGAGGAAGTGGCCACCCAGTCTACCCGAGGGGCCGGAGGGCTGGAGGAACACAGAAACGAGGAAGGGAACCTGAAATGGAGAAGGCTGAGGGCACCCTGGCCTGGGACAACCAAGCAGAAGTGGGAGGTAGATTCGAAGAGGCTAGAAGAAGTGCCCCTGAGGGGTCCTCATTTCCCAAAGAAGACCCTGTCGAGGCTGAAAGTACTTCTAAAGAGGAGCAGAGGACAGTAGTGCCACCTCCACTAGTTACTGCCAGACAGAGCTGTAAATGGACTCACTCAAAAGATACTCAGGCTCTGGGTGGGGCACTGAACACCATGGCCTCTTCTCAGCAGCTGGCACTGTCTGTGCCAGGGGTAGAAGCCCAGATTTCAGGGAGCCAAGAACCCCTCAAAAGTGCTATAGCCTCCTGCCCCCGGCCTCCTAATCATGCAAGCCCAACAAGAGCATCCAGTCATGGCTGCCCCCAGCAAGCCAAGAAGCCAGCTCAACCCTTCACGCTAGGGACTTGGGTTCCAACCCCCCCAACTGTGAAGAAAGCACCCTCACCTGTGCCTTACAGGAAGGCTCTGCTGGCCCGGACCCTTTGGCCAGACAACCAAAGGGAGCCGACAGGTGCTCACCGACTTTCCCTGAGAGAGAATGACGTGGGATCGGGAGGGATAACTCCAGCAGAAAACCAGCTCAGCCCCCCTAGGATTAAGCACCATCTGCTGGTCCCATCTACCAGTGACTTTAACAGCCTTGGGCCTCAGGAGCAACTCAACATCCGGAGAAAAGGTGCAAGAGAAAGTCAGAGGGAGAAGGGCCCAGCTAGCTGGGAGCCAGAACCATCCGCTGGGAAAAGCAGAGACGGTAAGAGATTTCTGTTCATAAATGTCTACTCCTCCCCAGCCCTGGAAAAATAACCTGAGTTCAGGTGACGAGTCCCAACTTGGATTCTTTATACCCTGCACACGTTTTTCCAAGGTAGTCAGAGGTTTTACACCAAAGTCTTCAGAAAAATCTTGAACCAAAATTAATTTTAATTCATTTCCATTTTTTAAAGACCTAGTGTGCGAAACCTAAAGCACTCAACTTGGAGTTGTGGGGTCTGAGTTCTAATCCAGTTCTGCCACTTTCTGCCTGTGTGACTTTGGGTGAGTCTCTTCATAGCTATGGGCCTCAATTTACTCATCTGTAGATATAGGGAAGTTGTACAAGATGGCCCCAGCCATCAACCTGGGATCAATGTGATCACCTGCTGTGACTGGATGACCTCTGAGATCTTTTCCATGTGAAGATCTTTGATCTTGTGATCTTTTGCCTGAAACTCAGTTTTCTCAACTGTGAAACGAGAGGGAAGGAGTTGAACTCAATGCCCTTGAAGGGGCCCTTCCAGCCCTAGAACTATGATCCTTTTTTTAGAATTGGAGGGCATCTTGAAGATCTTTTAATTCATTTTCTATGGATTTTTGTGGATGAGGAACTTAAAGCCCAGACAGAAAGGTAAAATCAGGTGACCAGCTCCTGGCAGAGTCAGGATGAGAACCCAACCTTTGACCTTGGCTTTTCCTATTATACCGTGTGTTGTACATGACTCTGTTGAGGGATATTGATCACTCAAAGGATGAAGAGTCACAGCTCCAAAAGTCTGGGGAATCACTGAGTTTTATTTACAGCTTCTGGAGCTAGAAACCAGAACACTCTGGTTTCCTCTTCTCATTCCTTTGTCTTGTCGTTTTAACTGGGACAGCCTCTCAGGCCCCCCAGAGGCAAGCCAAAGGTATTCTAGAGGGCAGGGAGGGTGGTGGGTTGGGCAGAATACAGAACTTGGCACCAGGAGCTATGATCCTATGTTAGAATTTAACAAACAAGCTTTTATTAAGTGTCTGCTATGTACAAGGCACCGTGGTAGGTGCTGGAAATATGAAGTCAGAAGTGAAAACATTCTGCTGGATCGTTTGGCCAGTAATATTCTTAAGTATTTTATCAACCATAGATCTCAGAACCCTCCTCAGAACAGTTAGAATCAGAGGGAAATGAAATCACTTATTGAAAGTTCCATATGCCAGGAGTAAGTGACAGATAGGAATCACTGTGAGAGCTATACGAAAACTTCACTCAATGCTGGGCCCTCCTCCAGGGTGGATTGACGATGAGTGTCAGTGGGCAAGATTGTTAATGTGGTTCACCGTTTCCAGTGCTTGTAGCCTTGGCCCCAAGTCGTTGGTATTGTAGCTAAATCTGGACCAGATCCCCATAGCATAGACATTGATGTTGGGAAGCCGAGATTCAAGGTGATCCCATTTCCTGCATGCTACACAAAAGCCCTCCAGTACCCCAGGGTTCAAAATTCATGTCCAAATATAGCCAGCACTAGCAGTGCTCTTGGTGCTGAGATAACTGGGAGAATGAACAAAGACTTGGCAACGTAATAATGGTGTCGGGAGGAGGCAGAGAGAGACAACCAGACCTCTACAGTTTTGGCTAGGGCGCTGATGCCTTGTCATGTCTTTATCTAGTATAAAACACGAGGGAAACATGCACAAACGTGCCCTCAAGAAATAGAGCCTCTCGTCTCTACTCTGCTGGGATGTGGTTACTCAGGGACTTTGGCTAGCTTCCCTTAATGATAGTGCCTTCCCCCTGAGATTACCACACATTTACACCCCATATATCTTGTGTGTACGTAACTGTTTACATATTGTTTGCAGTTGCTTCCCTGTTAGAAGGTGAGCTCCTTGAGGTCAGGAACCGTGTTTTTGCCTTTCTTTGTATGCACAGTGCTAGGCACATAGTGATCATTTAATAACTACTTATTGATTGACTGAGGGCAAGAGAGTGGCATATAGACATCTGGTCTGAGGTTTTCTTGTGAGATGTAGACCCTAGTTGGTGCTGCTTAGATTTCTGGATTTGACAGCCCATTGTGCAGATTGGATGCTCTCCTCCAGGGGAGTCTAAACAAGCATGAGTTGATTAAGGGAACTCATAATTTCTTCTTGATCGGAAAAGGTAGAGGTCAACGTGGGTAATGGAATCAGCAATTCATATTATTTATTATTTCCAATATGAAATTTATCATTTCCAGTCAAACCATCAACTATAGAACAAAGATAAAAATTCACACCAAGATAGAACATCAAAAGATAAGAAGATGCTTTGGACAATCCAGCAATGACAATATGACTTATTCAAGCAAACAGTGAAAAGTGAAAAATGGATAAGGCGAAGATATTGACCTTCATCATCACCACTGCCTGGAAGAAAAATGCTAGTGTAAAACAGTTACCACAGTGAAGAGGCCAATTCAGCCCCCAAAACTGACTTAGCCAGGAGACACCTGATCTTGTGACCAGGCAGAGAGATCATTCAAGGGCAACACCAGTTTAGAACACAAACTCATTTGTAAAACCTGGCAGAAGATGATAAGCTGTTATAATAAAAAGCCAAAAGGGAAGGGAAAGGAAAAGGGAAGGGGAAACAAGTTTTGGTGTGAGACCCCAATGAGCCATATCATCTCAAGAGACATTCAGAGACAGAAAGGGCAAGAGATGGACAATAACAAATTTGTTGATTTGTGATTTTGATTTAATTGTTTCAAGGAACTCCCAGGGAAGGAAAACTCCATCCACTAATGTAGGTTGGCACCTTCTCTGCAAATTACTCTCTTAGAGAGTTGTCTAGAGCACGGAGAAGTTAAGTTACTTGCCCATGGTCACACAACCAGCTGGATCTCTTTCCACTGTGTCATGCTGCCTCTCAACATTCCTATAACAGTCTATTTCATCAACAATGACAGAGGAACCACTAGTTATGGATCCTAAGACCTCTGTCTCCCTCAGAATACTAGTGAAGTAGAAAGTCATTTAGGAAGACAAAGTCTGGGGAAAAGACTGGACCAGATCAAGACCATACTGAGGAAATGATTCACCATCCCTGAAAGCTGTGAGCTATTACTTTCCAGGTTATTTCAAGGAGAGGAGAATCACAGATATCACAGATAACATTAACATCCCCCAAAAGGTAATTCAAAGAACATCAAAGCTACTGACCCATATGCCTCCTTTTTCATTTTTATGAGATCTTTATGAGCATGTTCTTCATGTGTACTGCGCGTATCCCTGATGAAAATATGAGAAAGATTGGGCAGGCCATGACAAATCATTCTGCCCTATCTTAAAAGTCACTTAGCTGACTGAAGGACCCCAAGGATATAAGACCCTGCCGAGTTTGTCATTTGTGGCTTGCAAAATGCAACCTTCCAAGCTGTCTTGAGTGTGTTTAAGATCATTCTAGATTCTGTGATAAATATGACCAAAGATGAACTCAAAAACCCTCTGATTATTCATGTCAAGAAAGGCATAATGCACAGAGCTGGTAGCATGCCTTTTTTGTTTTTAAAAATAGAGATTTTTTATTTAAAAGTTTTTATTACATTTTTAATGAACAAGCATTTGGTTTTTTCTCCCTCCTACCTCCTCCTCACCACTCATAGGGATGGAAAGGAGGGTAGGAGGGTGAAAGAAGGAAGGAAGGAAGGAAGGAAGGAAGGAAGGAAGGAAGGAAGGAAGGGAAAGAGGAAAAGGAAAGGAAGAGGGAGGAAAAGGAAGGGAGGAGGGAGGGAAAGGGAGGAGAGAGGGAAAGGAAGGAGGGAGGGAAGGGAGAGGAAGGAAGGAAGGGAGGGAGGCACAGAGGGAAGGAAAGAGGGAGGAAGAGAGGGAGAGAGGAAAGAAGGAAGAAGGGAGGGGAGGGAAGGAGAGAGGGAAGGAAGGAAGGTAGGAAACGATCCTTGCATTACATACAGTCAAGCAAAACATATTCTCACATTGGTCACACATTGGTCATGCATTGGCCAATGCATTTCTTATTCTGAATACTAGTCCATCATCTCTCTATCACGTGGTAGGTAGTGTTCTTCTTTGTCAGTCCACTGGCATCATGGCTAACCATTTAGTTGATCAGAGTTCATAAGACTTTCAAAATTGTTTTTATAATATAGATGTTGTAGTATAAATTGTTGTTCTAGTTCTGCTGTCTTCACTCTGCATCAGGTCATACAATTTTCTACGTCTCTTTAAAAGAATCAGATGAGATAATATTTGTAAAAGTTCTCAGCACAGTGCCTGGCACACAGAATGCACTCTAGAAATGTTTATTCCCTTCCTTTTGAAACCATCTCTTTCTTCATTTCCTACATCACAAGAGCACTCCATTAGAGTATATATCATAATTTGTTCAGCCATCCCTTACTTGACGGGTACCTCCTTAGTTTCTGATTCTTCTGCCACAAAAAGAGTGGCTATCAATATTTTTCCATGTAAGAACTTTTCCTCTTCTTTGACCTTATACAACTTTCTACCACACCACAGTGAGGACATCACATCTATGGTCAATGAAGCAGATCCAAAATGGAACAGGAGGAGGACAGCAGGCTACATTGCATTTGGGCAGTTGTGCAGTATTTTTAATGATCTCAAGCTGCTCCTTGGCACAGAGACCTATTGTTCAAACACAAATGTTCTCCCAGTGGTATTGCATGGTTGTAAATCTTGGAACAATACAGTCACAAGGGCATCAGAGTTGTGGGTGAAACAAGGGGCAATGGGAGAATCGTGGTGGACCCAAATGGACATACATATTGCCAGGGGTAAATGGCCTACCTCTTCTAATCATACCTTCCTTAGATGGTCTCCCTTATGTTGTTTCTTATGTAGAGGCCACCTGGCAAGATTGAGGGATAACATATGGACAGCCCTAGGGTGCCATTGGCATCTATAAAACATAGTAGACCCTAGAGGAAGGGCTCTAATACACAGGGTGGGGCCTCTGTGGAGAAGCCATTGAAGAGCATGGATAAGAATCACAGGATGAAAAGGTATGGGTGGATTTCCATTTGTAGCAATAGAAGAAAAAACCCAAAAGATCTAGATACACTGAGGTATTGTTTGCACATAGCACCATTTTCTCAGAGAGCTCAAATTCCTCCTCTCTTCTTCGTGTCCCTGTGACAAAGTCATGATCACAGTTGACTTTTGGTTATATAAATTAAATGAAAAGGATCCCTTTTTTCATATAATTAAGACAACTTTATCCATCCAGGGCTCTTCACCTCACCAACTGGATGGCTTCACCTGCCACATCCACCAGTACTCTGCTTGGAGTTTATTAAATTATATCTCTGTACACCTTACATCCCCTCTATCTCCTCACTGCCCTTTTCACTATTTGTTGGTAAAAACTCTCTTCTTTGAGGACTTGGAAAATACAAGATATGGATACCAATACCTGCCTGACAGGGAGGTGGCTATGTGATTGTTGCAGGTGGATTTTTGGGTCTTCCTGAGACAGCTGGGACCAGCAGCCTCACCTCCACAGGAGTCACGGTCTCATTGGCAACAGAGCAACCCCAATCTAGCATAGAGACAGAGGACAAGCTCCAGACGGTAAAACCAAGCTCAGAAAAAAACGTCTCAAAACGGTGAGTGACCACAAGGAATGTTTTCCTGTCTAGCTTCACAGGCAGGGATGTTATGGGGCTTCCTGAATGACTGTGAGAAAGGATGAAGTCCTCGTGTTGTGTGGTAGAGGCGATAATGGGGCTGAGCCAGGACCCACTACTTTGAGCCATCTCTTCATCCTCTATACGGATCAGATACCGCGGCTAAGACTGCCTCATCATGGCCTCCTGCAACTAGGCAGCTAACATTGATATAGAACCTACTGTGTGCTAGGCACCGGGCTAAACCTAGAAAGATGTTCCTTACCACCAACCCTTCTAATTTTCCTTGCTTAAGTACATTTGGCCCTCTGCTTTTGTTTATCTCTCTCAGAGGGCGAGACCCCAAGAGCTGAGCTGGCTTACAGTAGAACAAAGCCCCCCACTTCCTTTCTTAGGTTCATAGGATTATAAATCTAGAGTTAAAAGGAACTTTAAAGGCCCAATACCTCCACTTTTCAGGGGAGGAAACTGAGGCCCAGGGGAGTTAAGTGACATACCCAAGGTCCCGCAGGTGGTAGGCAGCGAAGGTGAGGTTTTCCTCGCCTGGGAGTTCCTTGAAACAATTAAATCAAAATCGCAAATCGACAAATTTGCTGTCGTCTATCTCTTGCCATTTCTGTCTCCTGGCTGAACCTAAGTCTTCTGAGATCAGAGCAAGTGCTCTTTCCCTCTCCTCTTTTCTGGTTATTTGGAGTCTTGGCTATCTGTTAAGACTAATACGTCTCACATCCCCAAGTATCAGAGGACTACGTGAACCTCCAGTCCCACAAACCCTAATGCTAGGGAGTTGATATGAAGGATCCTGTCCTTTGAGTTCAAGAAGAACTCGCCAAGGAAGCCCAGCCAGAATTACCTTCCAGCATCCTGGGGACATTAGGGGGTCTCTTCTAGGACTAATGCCTGTCTTATGCTAGCCCAGGTTTATGTTGCCATCTACTTTTTTTGTAGCTCCATCTCACCAGCTGACCAATGTGTTTCAGACCATCACCAGGGGCCCCTTCAGGACCCAGCACCCCCTTGGCCATTCCAGCTGGTGGGAGCAAGAAAGGGAACAGTATCTCTTCTGCACTTGGGCTGAAGAAATTCTTCTCTATCTTGGGCCAAACCACCCGACAGAAGCTGGGCAAGTTTCGATGCTACAGCATGGAGCAGATCCCTCCTGCAGCCTCAAACCGGGCCCTGCAGAGTGAAACCCACCAAGTCCAGAGCTCCAAGATGAAGAAAACACCTTCTCTGCAGTCCCTGCAGCTGGTGAGTCCCAAGTGTCAGGTCAAGAAAGGCATAAAGCACAGAGCTAGTAGTATGCCTTTTTTTGTTTTTAAAAGTAGAGATATTTTTATTTTAAAAGTTTTGTTTCATTTTTAACAATCAAGCATTTGGTTTTTTTCTTCTTCCTACCTCCCCCTCACCACTCATAGGGATGGAAGGGAGGGAAATAAGGAAGGAAGAAAGGAAAGAAGGAAGGAAGGAAGGAAGGAAGGGAGGGAGGGAGGGAGGGAGGGAGGGAGGGAGGAGAGAGAAAAAGGAAGGGAGTGACAGTCCCTTCCTTCTGTGACTGCTATGATCATAGATTTGGCCAGCTTGAGCCCAGCTGTTGTTAGAAAGTCAGCATTCTGGGAAGAGGGCCTGGGAGGCAGGAGGGCTAATCACGGTGGTGCTGTGAATGAGGAGAAGGTGGAGAAGTGGAGCTATCTACAGTGGCACAGACAAGAGAGTGATGGCTCTCAAGTCAAACCTGAGTTCAAATGCTCCCACAGATATTTTATTAGCCAAAAATGGGCAACTGCTCCGCCTTTCACTTTGCTCCTCCATAAAATGAAGGTTTGGGTTGGCATCAATACCATCTAAGGTCCCTTTCCAGCTCTGTGCTCTTTTGATCCGTCACAATTGGTCTGGCCATCTGTCTTCCCTACATTGAGAAGCTTACGGGTCCCCTTGAACCCAGTATGAAGCAGACTATGACTCATAGTTTTCCTCTTTTAAAAAAATCATCTAGGTAGCTTCTTCTTAGCTCCAGTTCATGATGCTCAAAGCCCTGAATTTAAACAGAAGAGATCCAAGTTTGACTTCCAGCTTTACTATTTACTAGCTGTCTGGCCATAGGCAAGTCATTCTACCTAGCCTCAGTTTCATCATCTGTTAAAATGAGAAGAATAATATTTGCTTCATTCATAGGGTCATTGAGAGGAAAATCCTTTATAAAATACAAATGGCTACCATTTGGCATTCATATAATGTTCTAAAATTTACAAAACACTTTATATATGTTGTCTTATCTGATCCTCACAACAACCCTTTGATTTAGGTTTTGATTTACTTATTTATTTGATTTATTGTTATCCCCATTTCATAGATAAGGAAGCTGAGGCTGAAAAAAGTTAAGTGACTTCATAATCTAACCCCCTACTACCTTTCCAGTCATACACCTTATATCTCCCCCGCCACGTACTCTTCAGTCCAGTGACGTTGGCCACCTTGTATACAATTTGTACATACTTGTTTGCTTATTATTTCTTCTATTAGATTGGGAGCTCATTGAGGGCAGGGACCGTCTTTTGACCTCTCTTTATATCCCCAGTGCTTAGCACAGTGCCTGGCAAAGAGGAGGCACTTTAACACTTACTGGCTGACAGATGCACACACTCGCCCAGGGTCCCACAGCTAGGCCTCCACCCCATTTAGCACCCTTCTCTCCTCTTTCATTTTTTGTTATCTATTGCCTCCTTCCACGATGCCTGCAGGCGTGCTCAGGTTTCCTCCGTCTGTCAAAAATTTCCCCTTGACCCTGCCATCATCTGGAGCTGTCATCTCCATTGCTTCCGTTGCCTCACCACCCACTCACTTCTCCACACCTCAGAATCTGGTTTCAGACCTTACCCCTTGATCAAAACCTTCAGTGACTGATTAACTGCTGGTTTTGATTAGTTAGCCTTCTTTCACTGACATCTCTGCAGCATGTGTTACTGTTGCTTAACTTCTTTGACTGGTTCTCCTCCTACCCGTCTGACCATTCCTTCCCAGCCTGCTCTCCTAGACAATCATCCATCATCCATTTACTACAGGTATGATTTTGGACAAATCACTTCCCCTCCTTGGGCCTCATTTTCCTCATCTGTAAAATGAAGGGGTTGGGTTCCATCATAGAGCTAGAGCTATAAGTAAGGGACCTTGGAGACCTCTCATTTTACAGGTGAGGAAACTGAGGCGTGGGCAGCTCACACAGGTAGTAAGCCTCAGGGTGAGATTTGAACCTCTGCCTTCTGACTCCAGAGCCAATGTTCCTCCCTCTGTACCAGATACTGGGCAAAAGGCCAGTGTCGGGAAAGCATAAGTGGTAGAACAAAGGGGAATCCACCTGGGGAGGAGATAGGGGGTGGAGACATTGGGCAGGCAGTGGGAAGGGAGGAAGAAAGAAATGCTCCGTGTCTGTGTTTGTTTATGCCTCTCTGCTGGCACCTGTGTTTGCCAGTGTGTGTCAACACTATCACTGACACCTTTTTCCCTGAGGGTCTGGCCTTCGTTTTGGAGTCAGATTTATATAGCATATCCCTAAACCCTGGTACTGGGAGATAAGCTAGATTTGTACCATATAAGCGCTTCCAGGGAATGGCGCCATAGTCAAAGGGTAGGGGATGGGAATGAGGGAGGAGGATCTGTTTGGAATCTAAATCAAACTGGACAGGAGCAGGCCAGGAAGTTGGCAAACAGGGGGCAGGGCTGGAGCAGGACCTGGGAGGGCACGTGGAGGGGCTGAAACAAACGGAAAGAGGGGGCTAGCTGCCCGGCTCGGAGGGGCTTACATCGTCAGATCTCTGGGCATGAGGTAGTGGCTGCTCCGAAGAGTCTTGGCTTTGTGGCTTGTCTTTCTATGAAGCAAAGCTGGAGGAGCTGGGACCACACAGACGTGAACTGAACAGACGTAACCCCAGGCTACTTTGTCCACTGCTCCTCTGGGGTAACCTCCTGTCACTAGCACTGGGGAAAGACTGTGTCCTTAGCACTGATGGCTTTTCTCCCCTCCTCTGACGGTGGCCCTTCCCTACAGTGTCCCGAGGAGTCTGACGTGGGACCAATCAATTCCAGAGCCTGAATGTCTTTTTACAATGGAAAGAACACTTGATTTGGAGCCAGGGGACTTCGATGTAAACCCTTCCTGTGTCCTTACTATCTGCGTGACCTTGGGCAAGGCATTGAACCTCTGTAAAAGCGGGGGGGGGGGGGGGGGGCTGGTCCAGCTGGGATCCTCTCAGGTCCCTCCCAGCTCCAGATCTATGCTCCTGTGATTGGATGGCGGTGGGATATAGTGAGAAGAGACATAAAGAATCAAAGATGCCGACGTGGCCCTCAGTCAGAGTGACTGGGAAAGTGGTGGTGCCCTCCACAGAAACAGGGAAGGGGGCAGGCTGAGGAGTGCCGTCCCGCTCTGCTAGCCTGAGAGCCCATTGTTAACATTTCAGTATGAGCACTGAAAATCACCAAACTCTGCAGATCAAGTCTTGTTTTGTTGATTGTCTAGACTTGAGAAAGTAATAGAGAAAATCCTAGTAATACAGATTCAACTTAATAGTGTGCCATGGAAACAATTTTCCTCAATAATCTGGTTGTTAAACATTTACCAGCACACCCTCTGGATGTAGTTTTTTTTTCTTTTTCAAATTTTTTTTTTGGGGGGGTAGTTGGGGTTAAGTGACTTGCCCAGGGTCACATAGCTAGTAAGTATCAAGTGTTTGGTCTAAGGGCAGATTTGAACTCAGGTCCTCCTGAATTCAGGGCCGGTGCTCTATCCACTGCGCCTCCTAGCTGCCCACCTCTGGATGTAGTTGAAGGCGTGTAGTCAACTCCTTGTTACTGTTCAACTCCTCGTTATGAGTTTAAAATGAGAGTTCTCTTCCAGCCTGTCCGTGTTCACTTTCCTTTCCAGTTAGGATGTTCCTCCTTTAGCTCTAACCCTGGGGGTCACTGTTATTTCTTGCTGGTTCAGACGAGGGCCTTTTCAAGCACTGACCCCAGTTCACCACCTTCACTTCCAATGGAATTTGCCGTCTTTGCGCGGGTCACCCAGCGAGAAGAGAAGAGGGAGTCGTAGTGGTGAAATTGACAGGATTTGGTAACGGATTAGATATGGCGGGGCAGGAGGAAGGAAGCTTCTGTGCTGCTTTGGGACTTTTCCATCGCACCTTCCTTCCCTAGGAAACTCGCCACTGGAGAATTTTATTCTCCTGCAAGATCGAATCAGCTTTGTTACTCACATCTCCTTTGCCCCTCGGTTTAGACTCTGACTTGAGGGCGGAGCCATGAGCTCCAGGGCCTCCATTTAAGAAGGGGGCCTAACAGATTTCTCCTAATTTCCCACCAGCTACATTGCGTTTGGACTTCTTTGGATTTCTCCATCGTGTCCCATTCCTGGTAATTTCTCCCCTCCATTTCTCCTCCCCTTACAGCTTACTTTTGTATTGCCCCCTCCCATTAGATTATAAGCACCTTGAGGACAGAGACTGTCTTTCTTTTTATTTGTATTCATATTCCCAGTAGTTAGCACAGTGCCTGGCACGTAGCAGGTGCTAAAGAAATGTTTATTAAATGACCAAAGAGTAAAAAAAAAAAAAACAAAACCTCCAAGGTTCCAAACACAGGAGACTTGGCAAATGGTGGTGGCAATCCTTTACTAAGCATTTCTTTAAGCACCTACTATGTGCCAGGCACTATGCTAGTTTTGAGGGATATAAATACAAAAGAAAGAGAGTCCTTACCCTCAAGTCTCTAAGGATATATGACATGTTCACAGATAAGTAAATAAGGAAATATACAATGATTAGGAGGAGGAGTGGAGCAGTAGCAATTAAGGGAATCTGGAAAGGTCTCTTGAAGGAAATGGCACCTTGGAGGGTGCCAGTTGTACCAGGAATCCAAGGTTAGGAAGGAGAACCTTCCAGGAACAGGGGGAAGGCACCCAGTATAAAGGCAAGAGATAAGATGGAGTGATAGGTAAGGGCAAAAGCAAATAACAGTGAAGACAACAACTAACATTTATATAACACTGTGTGTGCCACGCACTGTGCTTGAGAGCTTTACAATTATGATTTCATTTGATCCTCACAACAACCCTGGGAAGTGGGTGCTATTATTATCCTCATTTTACAGATGAGAAAACTAAGGCACACAAAGGTTAAGTGACTTGCCTAGGGAAACACAGAACTAGTAAGTATCTGAGGCTGGATTTGAAACTCAGGCCTTCCTGAGGCCAAGCGCTCTCTCCACTGCGCCACCTGGAAAACAGTACATAGTAGGCCAGTTTGGCTGGACTGCAGTATGTATGGTGGAAGAGAGAGGAGTATTTTGTGTGTGTGTGTGTATGTGAGAGAGAGAGAGAGAGAGAGAGAGATTGGCCTGGAATCTGGAGTCAGATTATGAAGGGTTTTAAATGCCAAACAGAAGAGTTTATATTTTATCCTAAAGGCAATTGAGAATTGCTGGATTTCTTGAGTGATTAGTGACATGTTCAGACCTGTGCTTTAAGAATATCAGTTTGGCAGCTTTGTGAAGCATGAATTGGATGGAGAAGAGAATAGATGCAGGAAGAGCAATGAGGAGGCCATTGCAGTAGTCCAGGCTGGAGGCTGATGGTGGCACAGACAGAAATGTCAGAAGCAGGAGCAAATTGGAAAGAGATTAAGCTAAGCTTTGGATGTGATGAGTTTGGAGGTTAATTCTAAGAAATCCAGATGAAGATGTCCTATAGGAAACTATTCCTAAAACACAGAAAACTATGTTCTATGTATGTTTCATAGGAAATAAAGATCTGGATTGATTTCAGAAGGGAAGTCAGGGTTGGAGTTTAGATTTGGGAGACATATGCAGAGAGGTGGTAATTGAAGATGTGGGGATGAAAGATATTGCTAAGGGAGAGAGTGTGGGAAGAGACGAGTTGGAAGGACAGACCCCTGGAAAATGCCCACATTAAAAAACTGGGGAAAGGATGGGAAGTCAGTGAAGGAAAGAAAGGCAGAATGGCTAGAAAGGCAGATGAGATGTAATTCTTCTGGGGAGACTCTATGATGCCATTGGTGTCTCATGGAAAGGTGTCTCATGAGGGTCTAATAGAAAAGCTCTTTCAAATCCTTCAGTAAAGGAATAGTAGGTGATTAGCGATTAGCACCTGTTTTTTTGGTGAACCTAGAAGGGGAATAAATAAAGTTATATTGCAGAAAAAGAAATTTGTTCTATTTCAGAAAAGATTAGAACTGAAAGGGAACTTAGTGATTAGTCTAAATTTCTCATTTAAAAGATGATGAAGAGCACCAGCCCAGGAGTCAGGAGGACCTGAGTTCAAATCTGGCCTGAGACACTTGCTAGCTCTGTGACCCTGGGCAAGTCACTTAACCCCAATGGCCTCAAAAACAAAAGATGATGAAACATCCAGGGGGAGGAATGACTTGTCCAGGGTCACAAGGCTAGTTAGAGGCAGAACCAGATGCCCTAACTCCCTGCTTTTCTATTAAAATACCACAATATCAAAGGAAACTTTAGAACAGAGGTTCTTAACCTGGGGTCTGTAACCTAGCTTTTTAAAAATTAGATAACCATTTCAACATAATTGGTTTACTTTGTAATCCTATGTACTTTAATTTATGTGTTTTAAAACATTATCCTGGGGGGGGTGGTCCATAGGGTTGACCAATCGGCCAAAGGCCATGACATAAAAAAGGCTAAAAAAAACCCTTTTTTGTATGGAGATTTTTCTAAAAGTCTCCAAAGGGAATGGATTGGAAGACTTTTAAAATTCTTTTATACTATCATCAGTTCCTTTCCAGAATTTTTCTTACCTGCAATACTGCATCTTTCCCACCAGGTGTCACCCCCTCACCAACATCAGAAGGCTGGCTCAGTTCAAAATCTCCATTCTGTGCTAGGCAAGGCGGATCGCTCAAGCCATTACTTGGTAGGGAATGGAGGGGAGCCCAGAGTGTCTGGGAGGTAAGATTGGGCCATAGTACTCTTTGACAAGATGGCTTGAGCAGCCTACTTAAGGACTGTTTCCTCCCTGGTCAGAACTGGGGAAATGAAGGAGTTTTTTTTTTTCTTTTTTTTTTCTTTCTGTGGGCAGTGGGCATCTTTTAGGAGGAAATTCACTAAATTTAAGAAGTCAGTTGCCAAGTTAGCAGACCATTAGGAGGTTGGGGGCAGGAGTTGGAGGACGCATAGCCAGAGAAAGTTAGAAAGGAAGAACTCATGGAGGGATGTTTCGAAAACTTGTTGGACTTCAAGATCTTTTGTGGGTTTTGAATAAAAAGCTATCTGAGAAAGACTCCCAGGAATGCCTCTGGGACCCTTGGATGGTCATTCAGTCCAACCCTAGATTGACGTAAGGGGTCCCCAGAGAAACACAAGAACTGTCTCGAGGCTGTTCTGGGTGGGGCATCTCTTTAGCAGAGGGACCAGAGAGCCTGACAGCTGGGTCACTGACAGTTCTAGAGGACCAGTGGAGCCCCAGTACTAACCGTGACTATGCTCACTTTTACTGGTAGAAGAGCCTAGTTCTAGAGAGATGTCATGCCCTACAATGCAGATGAATAACTACACCTTTCTCACATTTCTTCCCTTGCTTTACCTATAGGCAATCAGGCATCACTCCCAGGCGCTCGCTCAGTGTAGATGATATCGGTGTCCCCAACCTGGTCCGGACGGTGGGTCGGATAGTAGAGGTATTTCCAGATGGGACCAGCCAGTTGGAGCTACAACGTCCCCCGAATGGTACCTTTGGCTTCTGTGTGTCCTCAGGGAATGGCCGACCTGATTCAGGTAATTCTTTCCTGGTATGCAGAGTACCCAGAGAAGTCTCTGGGAGCCAGCAATCCATGGGGGTTACTGGTGCAATGCCCGTAAGTAATCCCAGCTTCTGGGGAGGCTGAGGCTGGTCAGTCTCTTGAGTTTAGGAGTTCTGCTTCAGTGGGCTAAGACGATCAGGTGTTTGTATGAAGGTCTTCATTGATACGGTCAGCTCCTGGAATAGAGAGCCACCAGATTGCCCAGGGTGGGGCAAAATAAATCCACCCTGGTCAGAAACACAGCAGGTCAAAGCTCTCAAACTAATTAAAGGGAGATTAGGGCTTTATGAGTAAACAATGCGCTACCGGCCAAAGTGATGTGAGGAGAAAGAAGGGGGAAGGGGAAGAGAGGGAGGGAGGGAGAGAGACGAGAGACAGAGAGGAAAGAGAGGAGGGGGAAAGGGGAGGAGAGGGAGGGGAAAGGAGCGAGAGAGAGAGACAGAAAGACAGACAGAAGCGGGGCAGGGGGAAGAGGTTTGAGAAAGCTCATTTTTAGGCAGTACTGATGGGGTGCTTAGGTGCTTGCGTTTGGGTGCTTGTACTTGGACCCCAATTTCTCCCTAGTCCCAGAAACACTGTCTCTGACAATTTCTTCCCAGCCCAAGGACACTGTGCCTAGCAATTACTCATGAGTGGGCCCCAGCAAGACCATTTTTTTCTCTCCCTGGTGCAGTTACAAACAGCACCTGAAGGAACTATTAGTTTGAACTGGCTTTGCACTGGGACATAAAGATATTCTTACCCACTGGACTATCTATACTACCGCCCTGCCTCATTATCTACATCCTGCACTCTTCATTATCTGTATTCTAGACCTAAGACATATGTATACTCCCTACATCTATCTTGTCAAACAAGACATTGACTGGTGGCAGATTGGACAACTCTCAGTTACCCCTGAACTCTAGTTAACTTAGTGACATAGCAGGCCTAAAATCACACCTCCATGTGGCCCCCCCTTGTGGGCTTTTCCTAGTGAACTCTGGGTAAAATGCCTGTGCAATAGGTACAAGAAGTGCATGTTCCTTTAAGAACTGACCACTCCTTAACCATTCCCTAATCCCGCCGTGAATCACCTAGTTAGCATATTTGACACGTGTTTTATTATATTTTGTACTATATAAACTTTAACTGTACTCCTTTAAGATCGCAGGTTCCTTAAGAATCCTTGCCTGCTGAAAAATAAACTTTTTGCCAGAATGCTGGCGTCTGTGAATTCATTCCAGACGACCCCGTCCTGTTCTCCAGTCTTTGAGGGGTCTCAACCTCTCAGATTGCAACAGTATGGATTCAGGACCTTTTATTCAAAAGGTCAAGATTTTCACCTTTGTTGGATCTCCCTACACAGTTACCACACCATTTGTAGCCTTTACCTCCCCTTACCAATCTCACTTCTGAGGACCATTTCAGGTTTGTTAGTTTCTGTTTCTGTTTGAAAAGCTTAGCTAGTTTAACTTCATTGGGGAACAAGTTGAAACAGTAAAAGACTGAGGGAGGCCAGTGTCAAAGCTGGAGGTAGGATGTGATCCCAAAGTACCAGAGGCTTCAAGCTAATGATTCACAATTCACGTGCCTTCAGGTGTTGATAGTATCTTGAAATCAGGTTCTTAAAATCCTTCCTTTGGGAATGTAGCCAGAGTTAAATGTTTGTGCTCTGAGGCTATCGTTAAAGTGAAGCACTATGATGCCTTTGGGATGTGGTCTCAATATTTTCCTCCTCGTTTCTGTTGCCTGTGCCTAAATCTGTGGCTAGCTTCCTCTCCGTGCTCCCTGAGTCCTCCCATGCCTGTTCATGGTGGTTTAATGCTTCATTCACAGGCTGCCCTAGACGTGTGACCTGGAAGATTGCCCCCTGTCGTGTCTTGTCTGAGGCTTGTCTGAGATGGGCGAGAGAGTGGCCGGTCATTTGGTGTGTGTGTGGGTGTGGGCGACTTTCTCAGTGTGCCTCCAAAATGCTTGGTGAGCTGGAGGAGAATTGGGGCATGGTCCTTTGGGGATGGAATGTTTTACCAAGAATCTATTTCAGAATCAATCTTGGCGCAAGTGGAAGTTGGAAAATGAGTAATAAGCAAACTGGCCCCAAGTGTCAGGGAGAGTACAGCCTATTACTGCCGAGGTCTGCTCCCATTGACTGATGGACCTCCATTTCACTGAAAAAAAAAAATCCCAATTTCCTCCTCAATCTGCATTTTGTTCACAAATCACCTCAGGCTAAGTTTGTATTTTTAAAATACTTCAATCACACTAGAAGAAGCCTGGCAAAATCAAGAAGTCTTAGACATAGTATCATAGGATGGGATATCCTACTTACTTTCCAGATCCAACTCTTGCTTTCAGAGTGGAGTTCATTTCAGTCAGTCAATTAATAAGCCATTATTAAGTGCTTACTGTGTACCAGACAGTACCAGACATTGCTAAATTTGGGAAGAGGGAAGATTCAAAGAAAAAAAATCTTTGCCCTCAAGTAGCTTACATTCTAATATAACACAGACAACATATACATGAATCAGGAATACAATATATGTAGCCTGACTAACCTTAAAGCGGAAGTCAGGGGTAGGAAGGGACTTGGAAAGGCTTTCCGGAGGAGAGGGGCTGGAGCTGAGTCCTAAAGGAATGCAGGTATCCACAGAGGCAGAAGTTAGGAGGGAGAGAATATTCGAGGTGAGGGGGACTGCCAGCGCAAAGACCCAGAGTCTGAGGCAGGAGACAGTGTTGTGTGTGAGGAACGGAAGGTAGAACACGATGGCAAGGGGTACCATAGATTGCATGAATGGGAGTGATACATTAAAAGACTGGAAAGATAGGGCTGCTGTCCTTGGCCTCCTGAGCTCTGGGGTGTGTGTGTGTGTGTGTGTGTGTGTGTGTGTGTGTGTGTGTGTGTG
>NW_020954567.1:20494968-20514134 GCF_900497805.2 Vombatus ursinus
GTGTGTGTGTGTGTGTGTGTGTGTGTGTGTGTGTGTGTGTGTGTGTGTGTGTGTGTGTGTGACAGAGACAGAGACACACAGAGAGACAGAGACACACAGAGACACACAGAGAGAGACAGGCAACCTGAAAGTTCATATCTTGTAATAAACTTCCATCTTTTAGGAAAATAGGAGTGAGACACCAAGCATTTAACTCCTAACAGATTGTCCCCATTGGGAGGGAGAAACACTATAGAAACTTTTAGTGCTTCTCTTAGTCATAGCAGCACGAACTTATGTGACAACAGGACCCCTAACCCTGTATCCCTGTGGTACCAGAATCCCAGAATTCTCTGGGCCCTGAGTCTTATTCATGTGCCTATCTGTTGCTGTGTCCCCAGAACTGAAAAGATGCCATGTTTAAAGGCCCCGATGGCTAATGGTAATGTCCATGGTTCACCACCTGTTGCAAATCTAATAGTGTGTCCCAGTCCCAGCCAGCATTTCTCTTGCCTCCAAAATTCCTGTCTCTTGCATCATATCCTTAGGTCAGCCAATCCAGGAATTGGCTGGCACTGAGGCCATCAAGACAGGGTCCTGGTACTGGCAGTCCTTGCAGAAACACTATATCCCAACAGAAACATCCCCTACAGATGTTACCACCAAATGGCTGGGAAAGAGAGATTATGTTTCCCCTCTGCTAATGCCCAGGTCTGTTATGAGAGAGGGCAAAAACATCAGACATGGAAGGAATGGATACCAGGGAAGCAAAGAGAAGGGAATCAATCCATCAGCAAGCAATTATGACAAGTCTGTTATGTGCCAGGCACTGTGGATACAAAGACAGTCTCTATCGCCAAGGAGCTTACATTTAATTGGGAGAGACAAGTTGTACATACAGAGCAAGGTTTTTTATATTTTATTTTATTTTCAGTTCCAAATTCTCTCCCTCCTTCATCCCCTTGCTCTCCTCCATTGAGAAAGCAAGAAATACAAAACCCATTACAAATCTGTGTAGTCATGCAAAACAAATTATTGTATTAGCCATGTCCCAGAAGAGAAGAAAAGCAAGATAAAGAAAGAAATAGAAGAAAATATTCTTCAATCTGACTAAGTCCATCAGTTCTCTTATATGGAGGTGGATGGCATGTTTCAACATGAGTCCTTTGGGCCTTGTGTAGATCAGAGTTACTAAGTCTTTCACAGTTGATTGTTGTTACAATATTTCTATTACTGCATACATTGTTCTCCTGGTTCTGCTCATTTCACTCTTTATCAGTTCATACAAGTCTCAGGTTTTTCTGAAACCATCCCCTTCATCATTTCTTATGGCACAATAGTATTGTATCATGTCCATATACCATAACTTGTTCAGCCATTTCTCAAATGATGGGTACTCCCTCAGTTTCCAATTCTTTGCCACCACAAAAAGGGCTGATATAAATATGTGTGGGTCCTTTTCCTTTTTCTTTGATCTCTTTGGGGTATTGACCTAGTAGCATTATCTCTTAGTCAAAAGGTATACTCAATTAAATAGCTTTGGGGGGACAGTTCCAAATTACAGCAAGTATTCTTAATGTTTTTTGTGACATGAACCCTTTTGGCAGACTGATGAAACCTGTGGCTGCTAGATGGCTCAGTGGATAGAGCACTGGGCCTGAAGTTAGGAAGTCCTGAGTTTAAATTCATCCTCAGACACTTACTAATATATAACCCTTGGTAAGTTACTCAAACTCTATCAAACTCATGTCATGTGATAGAGATTGGAAATCGAATATTGTGTCTGAGGACCAATAAGATTAGTTTTAGTGACTTGTTGGGAGTGTAAAGGGCTTTGCCCCAAACTATGGAAATTATGCCCCAAAAGCTATGTATAATAAGGCTAAAAAGGTAGGTGGGGCCAAGTTGTGAAAGGTTTTAAATGCCAAGCAGAAAAGTGAGTATTTTATATTAAAGATAATGAGGAACCACTGGAATTTATCGAGCAGTGGATGGACAAGATCAGACCTGCAATTTAGGAAAATCAGTTTGGCAGCTGGGGGTTGGATGAGCTGGAGAGGGGAGAGTTTTGAGGAAGGGAGACCAATGAGGAGGCTAATGTAGCAGCCTAAGAGACAGGTGATAAAAGTCTGAACTGGGGCAATGTCAGCATCTACAGTAGAGAAATCTTCCTCGTGGGGTGAGGGAATTCTCAACCAAGTCTATGAATTTCAAAACTACAATCTTGACATAACCTGTATTCGCTTCTCATTGAGTACAAATATGTGATACTGTGATCATCTTTCCAACCTTCAGCTGGATGGTGAAATTGGCTGAGATCAACTTCAACAGACGGGAGCCCCGAGGTCCCTTCCAATTCTGAGATTTTAACAATTTTTATTTGGGTTAAACATAAAGACCAAGCATCCTTATCAAAGGCCCTTTCCATTGGATCTTTTTTGTGATTTTTTTTTTTACAAGTGACTTTTCTTTTGAGTCCTGGCCCCCACTTTCTTTCTCCCCAAAAGTCTGGTATTTATTTCGTCTTGTTCCTTGGATCTTACCATCACTTACCACCCACACATTCCAAAACTCATCAGGCATTTTTCTTGTTTAGACAAAGCCTGCCCCAGGCCCCTCATTAAGCTCTATAGCTTACCTCAGCAGTATTCTGAAGGGATAAAGGAAGCCCAGAGTGGGGGTTTAAACATGATGAATGAGAATGAAAGTGAAGGTTGTAGCAAAGTACCGACAAAGGAGAGAAACCAGGGAAGAGAGAGAGTAGGCTGGCTCTGAGATGGTAGGTCTTGAGCGCCTAGGTCTGCGATCCTAGATTTAGAACTGAAGGGAAGCTTTGAGATCATCTAGGCCAACCTCATCATTTTACAGATGAGGAAACTGAGGCTCAGAAGTTAATTAGCTTGCTCAAATTCACCAAAGTAGTGAAACAACTTGCTAGAATAGTCTAAGATGGGCAAAATTCATAATGAAGAGCAGAAGGGAGATGAAAAGGAAAGGCAGGATCCATGCTCTAGGTCAGAGATCAAGGAGTTGATATAAAAACAGGATTTCCCATTGAACACATTGACTTTGTGGTCAAGGAGGTGGCAGCAATGTCAAATAATTGCAATCAAAAGGTTGATCTGGAGTCCAAGAAGAAAATAACTGAATTTTTCCAGAAATCAGAAAGGGGGGGCCCATGAGAAGGCAAACAGACGGTCCACCAGAGGATCAAAAGTGAGGAAAGCTAGGTGACACTAGGAAACTTTAGATATCATACTGGCTGTACTTTCACCATCACCCTCCTCTGCCTTTCAAATCCAGTTTGCATAAATCGTGAACATTGACAATCATTGGTGGCATTTCCCCCCAGAATCAAAGAGATTTTTAGAGTTGAAAGGCATCTGTCTCCACGGCCGGCTAGTCTAGCTTATACCTGAAAAAAAGAATCTCTAGTTCAACTTACCTGAAAAGGTCAACTGGCTTTTGCTTGATTATCTCCAATGAGAGGGCCCTAACTCCCTGCTGAGGTGGACCACTCCTCTTGGGGAGAGCTCTCATTTTGAGGAAATCGACTTTTTTGATTTTTATCTGTTGTTCCTAGCTCCAAACAGAACCAGCTGAATCTCATTTCCATTTGACAGCTTTCCCAGCACTTCTTAAAGCCAGCAATTGCACCTTCCCTAAATCTTCTTTTCTCCAGGGTAAACATATCAAGTTCATTCAACTGATTCTCATGTGACATGTATGCAAAGGGCCTTCATTATGTTTGCTGCCCTTTTCTGCCAGTCTTCAGCTTTATCAAAGGCCTTCCTGAAATGTGGGGCACAGAAAAGGACCCCATTGTCCATGTGGAGTCTGACCAGGGCAGAGCACAGCAGGACCTCCTCATTCCTGGACACAGTATTTCTCTTAATTCAGCCTAAGACGGCATTAGCTATACCATGTCACAACATTGATTTATACTGAGATCGAAGTCCACTAAAATCCCCAAATCTTTTACTATATATTCTCCATCACTTACCCGAGTCTAGATAATCAACAAAACAACAAATCAAGTCCCATTTATAGCATGTTTTACCTTCTATGGTGTAAATGCTCACACAAAATATTTAACAGTCAGGCTTTGGAGCCAGTATGTCCTGGCGTTAGGACACTACTGGCTGCAGCCAATGTAAATCTAGCTGTGTGTCTCCCCGTTGCCCTTTGGGTAACCGGAAATGTTGAGGGATTGCTGTGTCCCATAATTCATTCACTCATTTACTCAATAGACATTTATTACGTGCCCAATATGTGTCAGCTATTGTTCTAGGAACTGGACATACAACAATGAAAACTAGGAAACTATGGAATCCTGCTAAGGAGACATGAGAAGGGAGGGCATTCTAGTCATGGCGGACAGTGGGAGAGATGGGAAATGGAATATTGCGTTCCAGGAACAACAGCAGGTTGGCCAGTTTGGCTGGCTTGTAAAGGGTGTAGAGAGGAGCAATGTGTAATCAACTGAGAAAGGAGGGCTGGAGCCAGGTTATGAGGAATATTCAATGCCAGAGAAGTTTGTGTCTTATCCTAGATGCAAAAGAAGAGCTACTGAAGCCTCTAAAACAGCAAAGTGATGTGGTCAGACTTGGGCTTTAGGAAGAGCGATTTGGCAGCTGGATGGAGTGGGGAGGGTCTGGAGCCAGGTTATGAGGAACACTCAATGCCAGAGAAGTTTGTGTCTTATCCTAGATGCAAAAGAAGAGCTACTGAAGCCTCTAAAACAGCAAAGTGATGTGGTCAGACTTGGGCTTTAGGAAGAGCGATTTGGCAGCTGGATGGAGTGGCGAGGGTCTGGAGGCAGGAGGACCAATGAGCAGACTATTGCAGTAGTTCAAAGGAGAGGAGATGATGACTTGAACTGGGGTGGTGACTGGGTCAGTGGAGAGAAGGATGAGAAAGATGTTATGGATATAAAAAAAAAAAATCAGTCAACCCACCGGCATTTATTGAGTGCCTACTATGTGTCAGATAGTATGGATATACATTGTTTCCTTCTAATACAATGTAAGACTCTGCTGGGGCAGGCAACACGTACATACACATAAAACTCTAATAGTTTAAAACAGCCCCAAGACTTGGGGCACCCTGTATAAGCATATATAAAATGCATACCAAAAAAATAAGATAATTTCAGGGGAAGGTGCTAAGCAGCTGGAGGGGAGGCAACCATGAGGAAAGGCATCATGTTTGGTGAGGCGTTTGAGCTGAGCTTTGAAGGAAGCTAGAGCTTTCCAGAGGTGGAGACAAACCGGGAATGCATACCAGGCATGGAGGACAGCCAGTGCAAAGGTTTAAAGATGGGATGTTGTGTATGAGGAATAGAACTGTGTGTAAAGGTGAATACTGTATTATAAGCCTGGAAAGATAGGTTGGAACCCATTATAAGGGCTTTAAATGACAAACAATGGAGTTTGTATTTTTCCTAAGGGTAAGAAGTCTCTGGAGTCTATTGAGCAGTGGAGTGGCCTGGTCAGACCTGTGTTTATAGAGATCATTTTGGCAGCTGGATGGAAAAAGGAATGGAGAAGAGAGAGCCCTTCTCCATTTAGAAAGTTATAGTAGTAGTCCAGGCTAGAGGTGATGAGGGGTGGTGACTATGTGAGGGGGGGACTGATGCACTTGTGGAAATAGAATGGATAAGACTCAGCCATTGGTTTGGTATGTGGGGAGAGTGAGACATTAAGGATAGCACTGAAGTTTTGGAACCTGAGTGACATGAAGGATGGTGGTACCTGCAATAAGGAATAAGGAAATTCAGAAGACTCGGGTTTGGAGGAAAAAATAATGAGTTCTTTTTTGGACATGTTGCTCTTGAAATGCCTGTGAGACATCTAGTTCAAAATGTCCAGTAAGTAGGTGGTGATATGAGCAAAATCCAGCAACTTGAGAGTGCGATTGGAGCAAACAGATCATGGGTTGGGTTTTGGAAAAGGGTGGAAAAAAAGCTGAACAGCAACACATCAAAAAGCCAAGGGATTTGAGGGTAGAGGAAGAGAAAACTGAATTGGTTACCTGAAATGGTCAAGATTTCTAAGGAGGAGAGTGAGACCAGAACAGGAGAGATAGACTGGGAAAACAAGGAGAGGTGGAATGATTTCAGTTGCAGTCAGTATAAAGAGTAGGTTTGGGTGGTGAGTTGGAGTAGAAGGTTATGGGCAAATAGAGGAATTTCATAGTTCTGGATTGTGGAGGTGGAACAGTTGTGATGGTATCAAGGGTATGCCCATCCTTGTGTATAGCCGAATTAGAATGAAGGTGACCATCATGGAAGTTGGGGTTCATAAACTGGGGAAACCACAGTGTTAGAGGAAACAGCAACATGCATGAACCAAATCCCCAAATATAAGGGCAGGGGTGGGAGTGGAAAGGAAAGACTAAGAATCAGGTCTTTGAGAAAGGAAGGAGAAGGACTAAAATCTTAATAGGGTGATATATCATTGCATGAAGGTACTGGGGTATTGGGGTGCATATGTGGTGTATCTGTTGTAACCTATGATAGAAAAAAATTGTATTAGAAGTGATGACAGACTTGTATCATTTTTTCACCTGTCTCTCCTTCTAGTTTGTATCTGGTTTAGAAAGGTCTCACACCACACTTTTACCAGACTTGTTTTCCCCTCTACTGCTCCTTACTATTTGGGGAGGCAACACTGTTAATAATCTTCCACCATCCTCCTTTGTACCAGGTAAAGAATGAGTTTATATTGTAAATTAGCATTTCTCTTATCTGCCCTGTCTCTCCACTTGCCAAGGAGATGAAGAATTTCCCCTGGACCGTGGCCTCCATTTTGTAGAAATCACTTTATATCAGTTAAACTGATGTTAATAACCAGAAATGTTGATAATTGGAGCCAACGGTTATTGTCTTTAACTATGACCAGTTCCCATTTTTGCAGAGTCAGTGTGTCAGATTGGAGCTGATATAATTGCATTTAGGGTCTTCTTCTCATCGTTAGCCTAGTTTGGGTTTGATTCTGACCTTTACTCTGAGTTAGTGGTCTAACTGCCCAATTCTGCTCCTTCATATACCAGTAATTAGTTATTCCCTATGTATTGTCATACTAAATTTATTTTTTGTGTGTGATGATGTTCTGTGCTTACTATTTGTTAGAGACAGGCCTCACTCTAGTACTCTGTTAGTTTGGGTTTGATGGGACAAACTGAGACACTTAGAAGGAGTGAAATAGTTAGCAAAAAGAGGCTTATTTAGCCCCAATATAGAGGGGTTGTCAACAAGGATACTGTGGCTCTTAGCTCCCATAGACATGACCCTACATTTCCATATGGAAATTAATCTGGTCAGGAGGGCAGAGTATTGGTTTTTTGGCTGTTTCCAGGTTGGAGAGGCCACAGCCTCAGGGTGGGATCACCACATGAATGAGACTTTAGTGCCCCTAGGTGACCAGGAAGCCGAATCAACCCAACTGGAAACCATTAGAAAGCTTTGTCAAGAGATGCCCAGCTTGAGCTTTGGCGCAACCCCTGAGACCAATCAAGTCCTGACTTTGTCCTCTTCCTAGCTCATGGTGGGGTAAGGAGAACCCTGGTAGATATTGCTCCTATCACATAACATATCTACTGCATTCTGAAAGGCAGTTAGGTGGTCCAGTGGATAAAGCACTGGTCCTGAAGTCAGGAAGACCTGAGTTCAAACCCAGACTCCGTATTTCCTAGCTGTGTGACACTGAGCAAGTCATTTAACCTTTATCTGCCTCAGTTTCCTCAACTGTAAAATGGTGATAATAATATCACCTACCCCATAGGGTTGTTGTCAGGATCAAGCAAGATATTTGTTGAGCCCTTATCACAGTGCCTGGCACATAGTGGGTGCTTAATTAATATCCTCTTCCCTCCCTTTCTTCTGACTCTCTCCTTGAGGAAAGTATTTATGACATATTCAACTTCCAGGCAGTCTATAATTCTTGCCTTATAGCTTCTTCTATATCTTAATCTTGAACCACATATTTTTGTGTTCTCACCTCTATTCCTACTTTTGTATTGAAGTCACTAAGAACCATATATATTGTATATATACCATATATATTGCATATGTTGTTGTTAATAACAATAATAAAAATAACTTACATTTATATGACAACTTAAGGTTTCCAAAGTACTAACTCTCACCCATCTAGTTCAGATGGACTTAAAGTGGTCATTATTCCCTATTCTTGTACGTGTGATTTTTGTACATGTTTCGTATGTGTGATCTTGTACATGTTGATTTTTTGAACCCTAGTCTATGACTTTACATTTACCCCTATTACATATCACTGTTTTCAGTTTGATCTAATATTCCATAGCCCGTTGAGATCTTTTGGTATCCTGTTTGGTATCATCCAACATGTTAACTTCCCTCCTAGCTACAAATGAGTAAATTTGATGTGTTCCATCTATGCCTTCACCCAAGTAACTAATGAACACAGTTAAACTGCACAGGGCCAAACACAGGGTACCTGGAGCAATCCACTCTAGAGCCTTCCTTCCAACCATTAATGAGCGCTCTTTGGTTCCAGCCAACCAGCCAGTTTCAGTTTCAGTTCCAACTAATCCTCCTTCGATATAAAGCCCATTTCCCTCCTACAATAATACCATGTCAGACTTTGTCAAATACTTTGCTAAATTCTAGGTTAAACTATAGTTACAGAATTCTTCGGAGCTACCAGTCTAGTAACCATAAAAAAAAGGAAATTATGTTGGTTTACCAAAAACTTTTCACTACATGTTCCTCTAATAACATACTCCAGAATTTTGCCAGAAATTGAAGAATTGAAGTTAGGTTGCTAGTTCATAGCTACCAGACTCTACCCCTGTTCTCCCTCCTTCCTTTCCCCCTCCTCTTCTTTCTCCTTCTTTCCCTTCTTCTTCTCCCTTTCCCTCCCTCCCTCCCAATCTCTCTCTCTCTCTCTCTCTCTGTGTCTCTCTCTGTTTCTCTCTGTAAAGTGAGATACTCTTGCCTGTCTCTAGACCTGTGGTATTTCTTCCCTTCCCCACAGTCTTTCAGAGATCCCCAACAATGTCTCAGCAAATCACACCTGCCAGTTCCTTCCATACCCTGGGGGCACACATAGTTCATCTGGGCCGTAAGTCATCAAGGCCAGCTGGGCACCCTCTTGCCATCTCCCCGTTTTTCTTGGCTATCTAATCCCCATTAGTCATTTTTATTCTCCCCTTTCCAGTTCAAAGATCTTTCCTCCTTGGTAGAGAAAATAAGAAAAATAACATTTGAGGAGCTCTGCCATCTCTTCATCATTCTAACCCTCAGCATCAATGCTAGCTCTTCTTTTCCACAATATAACTACAGGGTTTTTGTTGTCCTAAGCTTCTCTTATGAGATACAGCTATGAGCCTGAGCCTTAGAAATCCTGGACCATTATTAGTGAACTGTGCCACACCTTCCCATTCTCTCTTACCTGCCTTCCTTCCTGTATCTGTCTTCATAAATCGAAATTTCCCATGATGCCCATATTGTTCTTTTTTCCTCTTTGTCAATATTATTTCTTTTCCTGACTTATCAAGAATCTTATTCTGGAAAACTTTCCACCCCCCGCCCCAGGCCAATAGAATTTTAATGCATGAGATCCTACTTAGACTTCCTTTGAACCCTTTGAAATCTGCTCCCCCAGATCTGGCTTTCCTCTCTTGTACAGCAGATTTTAAAACAAATCAGTCACTTCCCTCCCTGCCCCACCCCTATAGTTCCTATCATTTCCAGCCCAGCTATCAGTTCTTTCTGGATCCATTACAGTCAAATCCAGAAGATCAGTTCCTCTTGGTTCTCCTAGCACAAGCCAAGAACTTTTAAGCTTCCTTCCTTGGTGCAGAGAATGAGTTCCAGCAGATGTTTGGGTAATTGAAGTTCTTTATTGCTACTCTATCAGGTGTCTACACCAGGGCCAGGGCCAGGGCCATTGCCGTTATCTGTTTTCCAAACTCTTCATCTATTTTCTTTCTTTCCTGGTTGGCTGCAGCATATACTCCAATGATGATCTCATTTCTGTTTTTACTGCTGTTGCTGCTCGACATGAAAATATCTCCACAGTGCTTTCATCCTCTGGTTCCTGGATTTCTTCTTTACCCCACTTTTTTTTTTATAAATTTTTTTTTCCATTTTTAAAAATTTATTTTTACTTTTCAACAATCACTTCCATACACTTTTGAGTTTTAAATTTTTCTCCCCCTCCCTAAGATGGCATGCAATCTGATATAGGCTCTACATATACATTCCTATTAAACATATTTTCACATTAGTGAGGAAGAAATTAGTAAGGAAGAAATAGAACCAATAGGAGGAACTACAAGAAAGAGGAAACAAAACAAAACAGAAGAAATAAAAAGAGCAAATAGTATGCTTTGGTCTGCATTCAAATTCCATAGTTCTTTCTCTGGAAGTGGATAGCATTTTCCACCATGAGACTTTTAGAGATGTTTTAGATCCTTGCGTTGCTGAGAAGGGCTAAGTCTATCAACTTTAGTCATCGAACAGAATGGCTGTTGCTGTGTACAGCCTTCTCCTGGTTCTGCTCACTTCACTCAGCATAAGTCCATACAAGTCTTTCCAGGTTTTTCTGAAATCTGCTTGCTCATCATTTCTTATAGCACAATAGTATTCCATTCCGTTCATACACCACAACTTGTTCAGCCATTCCCCAATTGATGGGCATCCTCTCAATTTCCAATTCTTTGACACAACAAAAAAAGCTGCAATGAATATTTTTGTACATGTGGGTCCTTTTCCCATTTTTGTGATCTCTTTGGGATACAGCCGTAGAAGTGCTATTGCTGGGTCAAAGGGTATGCACATTTTAATAGTCCTTTGGGCATGGTCCTGGATTTCTTCTTGAGAGTATAGCTTCCTAATCAGTGATGCTGTTTTTCCTTCCTTTTGACTATATGGTTCCTTTTGAATAAGGTATCCCCTTCTAGAGCCACAGAAGTTGCCACTTGGAGTTAGGATCTGAGTTTGAATCCTGCCTCAGACACTTTGTAGCTGTGAGATCTTGGGCAAGTCACTTAACCCCTCTCAGCCTCAGTTTCCTCACCTGTAAAAATGGGGATAATAATAGCACCTACTTTGAAGGGTTGTTGTGAGGATCAAATGAGATAATATTTGTGAAGCCTTTTTGAAAACCTTAAAGCAGGGGCAGCTAGGTGGCATAGTGGATAGAGCACCTGCCCTGGATTCAGCAGGACCCGAATTCAAATCTGGCCTCAGACACATAACACTTGCTAGCTGTGTGACCCTGGGCAAATCACTTAACCCCATTGCCTAACAAAAAAAAGAAAAGCAAACCTATAAATGTTAGTTATTATTAATATCATTTTTTAGATGTTGGGAATGTAGGCTCAGGATCATGACAAGGATGTGCTCACTTTGCTGAGGACTTCAGGATAGTTATAGGTGGATATTGGCTTGGGGTGAAGAGATGGCAGAGAGCTTTTAAAATGTACGTGAGGGTGTGAGATTGGGAGATTTGTTTGTACTGAATCTTTAGTGAACATTCTTGGTCCCCAAGTAGACAGCACTTAGAAGTGCCTAGAAAGTTTAGGGTCATTGTTTTTTTTTTGGCATTGTGTGGTATCCCCAGCACTCAGTACAGTGCCCAGCACATAGTAGATGCTTAATAAATGCTTGCTGATTTGATTTGCTCGCTCTAGGCAAGGTTGCGAAACAGGCAGAAGAGTGCTGAATTTAGCATTAGTGGACCTGGGTCTAAATTCTGACCTGGCTATTTTCAGTCCCTGTGTGACTTTGGAAAAATTCACTCACCTCTCTGGGCCTCAGTTTCCTTATCTGTAAAATGAGGGAATTAGACTGGATGGCTTATAAGGGCACTTCTGTCTTGAGATACTACTGCCCTCATCTATGCCCTATTCCTGCCTCAATCCACTATCTCAGGGTGTACCCCTATGTTCTCATTAACATTTCCCAACAACTTTTTACTTCAGCATTCTATGCTATAAGGATTAGGGTGGAGGTTACTGAGACCTTAGTAGCCCTCTGAAATCATACTCATATAGGTGATCACCTATTCCACCTCTATAGACAAGTTGAGTGAGTGTAGAGAATAAGGGAAAGAAGAAAGGAAGGAAGGAAGCAAGAGAAAGAAAGAAAGAAAGAAAGAAAGAAAGAAGAAAGAAAGAAAGAAAGAAAGAGAAAAAGAAAGAAAGAGAAAGAAAAGAACCTTGCTTTCAGTAGGTGCTCCATAAATGTGTGTTGATTTTCTTTCCAGGAATGTGCTAAGTTCCCTATTTTTCTTCCCAGGGTTCTATGTTCAGGAAATTGCAGATGCCAACACAGCCAAGTTGTACTCAGGGCTGCTGGGAGTGGGAGATGAGATCCTGGAGGTGGATGGAGCCAAGGTCACAGGATTGGGCCTGGCCCTGGTCAACGAGCTTCTGTCCCGGTCAGAGAGCCTCTCCATTCGTGTGCTGAAGCAAAGGGGCCTCCGGCGGTAACCCAGAACTGATGCTGGCCTTCGGGTCTCCACCTCAGCTGTCCTGAACCTCCCAAGGGCTCACTGATAAGGAAGGAAAAAAGCCCCTCTCTTGGCCAGGCTTCATAAAACATGGAATCTAACTCCACAGACTGTTGGAGATGTTCTGGGCCAGATGCTGTCATTCAGGGAGGGAGGGTAAGAACTTAGGGAAATTTGGGAAAAGCCCCCATGGGTGTCTTTCCCCTGGCTGAGATGGTCAGGGGGTGTCTGTAGCTGAGGGCTTTGTCCTAGTTGGAAAGGGTGAGTGGTGAGCTTTGGCTTCTTCAATAGGTGATCTGGGAAGTTGGCATTAAGAAGTGATTAGCCTGATGGAGACTGGCTTCCCCCACTCTGAGCCTCAGTTTCCTCATCTGTAAAATGGGAGGGTTGGGTCTAATGACTGCCAAGATCCCTTCTTTTCTAAATATATGAGGTCTTGGGCCTTGAGTAGACAGTGGCCAAAGAGGCTCTTCCACACTAAAGAAGCCCCTTTGCCTTTTCTTTACTGACCTTCCCCAGGGAGACCTTCTTTTTCAGCATCTGGGGGGGGGGGTCTTTGCCCAGAAATAAGGGTTCCCTTTGACCAGAGCCTCTAGAGCTACTAGAGTAGCCAGATAATCGGGGGGCCACATCCCTGGGCCCTGCCTATCAGCCCCAGAAAAGTCTAAGAAGGGGAGGGAAAAAAACCAACAGTAAAAATTGGCAGCCCCTGGCCTAGTTTTGCATGTTCTCCTCCCGGATGCTGATGCCAGCCCAGACAACCTGCTTTGTCCCCAGGGGCACAAGCCTGGCTGCCTTGTGTCCAAAACGTTCAGGCTCCGTGCCCACACCTCCTTCTGCGAGTCTGAGATAGTTGGTCAAGCTGGAGGTGGAAATGTGCCAAGCCCTGCTCTGTGCTCTGGGGCCTGAAGGTATGGGAGGACCTGGATAGGGGGAGGAGGGGGAAGAGGGGGGTTGCCCTCCTGGTGCTGCTCATCTCTTCTAGGCTTGGTTGTGCTATAGGACCAGGAAGCCATGTGGTTTCTTAAATTATTAAAACTCAGTGATGAACCCTCCTGATTTCTGCATTGAGTTCCATAGGGAGGGGAGGGAGGGGGGTAAGAAAGGGGTCCAGCTCACCTCAAACCCTGTGCTCTTGAAGTAGCATGCTGCAGTGAAAAGAACACTACGTGTAGAGTAAGAAGACTAACCATGTGACTGGGCAGATCACTTATTCTCTGAGCCTGTTTGTTGTCTGTAAAATGGGGATGATGATAATAGTGCTTATGTTGCACTTACTAATATGCCAGGTGCTTTACAATCATTATCTCATTTGGTCCAAACAACAACCCGGCAAGTTGCTATGATCATCCCCATAACAGATGGGGAACTCAGGTCTTCCTGCCTCTAGGCCTGGTGCTCTATCCATTGGACCATCTAGCTGCCTAATATCAGAAACTTCATGGAAGAGATATTTGCTTATGTACAAATGGGCCTAGATGTGCTCCCTTCCTACTTTGAATTTCTGTGAATGTATAATACTTGCGTTACTACTTCATAGGGTAAAGAAGAGGTTTTAGAAGCTATAAAGTGGGGGTGGGAAGCCTTTGGCCTCAATTTGTTCTGTGAAGTTTAGATTCAGTCAAAGGGCCATACTTGAGGACCTAGAAGGCCACATGTGGCCTCGAGGCCGAAGGTTCCCCATCCCTGCAAAAAGTATTATTTATAAAAGTGATATTCAGGAGATTCTCAGGTGTCCAGAGATGCTGCAGATGCTGATGGGGACTAGGGCTTTGGAGAGGGATGGAGTAGGCACATTGCCAATTGCCATAATGAGAGGTGGGAGAAAGGAGAAGGAAGAGATCCTGATGCAATGGAGGTCTATGAAGAAATAAGGTCGGCAGGATTAAAGTTTTAGCCATTTATCAGAGAGAAAGGTTCCAGACCTTTAGGTCTGAGCCCTTTATTTGGATATAGAAGTTATCGGGCTGGCCGGAGGATGGGGCCCAGAGTGTCATGGGCACTAAGCTGCTATGGTTTGGTTTGATTCTTTTTGCAAATGGAACATCCTTGGTACTGTGCAGTGAGCTTGGGGACATCTGGGCTGGGGTGGCTGTGCCCCAGGAAGATGGGAAGGAAGAACATTGCTCTTTGCTCTGCAAAATGTTGCCTCTTGATGAAAGTGTAAGGGTGCTTTCCTTGCCCGCTGGGTAACCCTGAGAGAGTCACCATGGTGTAGCTCTAGGAACACCGGGCTCAGAGCTGGGCTAACTCAGTTCTAGTCCCAAATGTGAGTGGTGTGATCTTGGGTATGTCACTTCTCTGGACTGCAAAACAGAAGGGTTGGATTCCATGACTTTTAAGGTCCCTTCCAAGTCTGAAATTCTGTTCCCGTGGTCTGGGAGCTCCGATGAAGATGAGGGGTGGGGGAGGGGAGGGTAAAGTGGTATTGAGAAGATGAAGGATTGCTGTACTACACCTGCGGACACTGAAACCGGAGAGCCCTTCCTCAGATGCGAGTCTCCTTGCCAACTCCTTTGTTTCTCGGTGCTTCTTAATCAGTCTCTTCCAATTTTTGTTCTTAAAGTCATGAATTTCTGGGTAGGGAAATTCCCTGCTGGAAACAACAGCTCAGGGCTAACAGGTGTTCCTTATTTACTCCACATTGCCAGGGCTGCAGGCTAACAGGGGATCTGAGAAGTCCCTACAGCACACACATCCTGCCGTAATAAAAGGACTACAGGAAAACATCCAAGAGATAGAAGGGACAGATCTTAGAAGTCATCTGGTCCAACTCCTTCATTTTACAAAAGAAGGGCTAGAGACCCAGAGGTCATATGACTCACACCGGGTAACAAAGTGTCAGGGACAAAGTCTTTTGGCTTCAAATTCAGGGCTTTCTCCAAGGCACCAGGATGGAAACCTCTTGTTCTGCTTGGGTTGATTGTGCAGGTAGAGAGAAAGACAACAGACCCTAGGCCCCCCACCTCCCCGTTCCCATAGAACCTTAAGTCTCCAGGGCTTTTAGGAAATCAAGTCCAGTAGCTTCAAAGTCCAATGGGAAAGGGCCACTAAACTGCTCATCCCTGTGGGCAGCAGATTGACTTAGAAAACCACAAATTAACATTATCTATATTCTATTGTATTTTATCTAGTTTGTTAAAATTTTATTTCCGATTGCATTTTAATTTGGTTTGGGTTGTTGCAGGTAAGTTTGACACCTCTGACCCAAGGTCTCAATCATGCCTCAGTCTGAATTGTACCTAGTGATGGGAGTGGAGTGGGACTGAACTTCCTCAAGAGGGACCCAGAGGGTCACTGAGGCATGAGGCAGAGGGGCTTTGGTTTTTAGCGAGATAGTTTTCACCTCTGCAATGTGGGGTGTATGGTGCATTCTGGGATGACTAGCACCTCTGGTGAGAGGGCTTGCAGAGCCCTTTTCAAGGCCTCTCATTTACCTTTGGTGTGGTCCACCTGCCACTCAACTCTCACCTATGACTCCAAGAAGCTGTAACATGCCAAGCCGCCACACCATGGTAAAACCACCTCGGCAGATGGACTCAATCAGTTTGAGGGTAATCAACAGGCTTCAAACTCGGTGAGTTAGAGGGGTATCTACCCTGTTGTTTGTCCTTCATTCTCAAAGAGGGCCATGACATCAGGAAGGTAGATGATGCACTGACCTGCAAGTGAATTGGATTTAAGTGAGGGACAGCTGTGCAAAGTCACCAGTCTCACTCTCTCCTCCACAGCCATCTGGGTCCAGTTGCCAGATACAGATCAGGACAACTGGAGATGGCCCAGGACGCACTGGTGATCCTTGGCCTTTTCAAGCTAAGGTCCTTAACAGGTTTTGTTTGATTATCTAAATATGTGAAGACTTCCCTCAACAGAATGGGCTGATGAGAACAATTTATTCCAACTAACAGCAGCGCTGAAGCAAGTGCTGTGGAGTGTTTAGAGCTTAGTCAGGCATTAAATACACCAAGGTCATCCACTGCACCCTGGGGCCATTGTAGTCATTCTGACTTTTGTCTCCCCACTGGACGTCAATGACTCTGGAAGAGAGAAGGAGGCTTTCTACTTTGTGCAACTCTGCCTTACTTTAATCCAGTTCACTCAAGAGCCAAGCCATCACCCCATGACGTCACTGGTCCTCTTCAAAGAAAAACAGGAGGAAAAACAGTCTTTGCAATGTATGCACACAGCTGGAATATTGAGGGTTTAATTATTTCCTTCTCCCTGTCTTACTCTGAGCTGGTATCACTGAATTGAAGGGATGGCGACCAGGATTAATTTAGTCTATCCTTTCCATTCTGACCACATCTACACACCTTACCTAAAACTATCCCAGAGAGGTAATTTTCTCACCCCAAAGGTGACCAACGCTCCCTACAAGGAAATTTTTTCTTGACCAGAAACCTAACCTAAATAGGAGGGCTTCAGTTTAACTCCATCCCAGCCCTTGTTGAGGTCTCTAGCAAGAGCTAGAAGGGGTCCAGGAGAGAACAAGAGGCCCCTTTCCCCTAACACAGACTTTGTTTAGAAAAATGTCAAGGTCCTGGGGGCTGGACGTGGGGGGAGGAGGCAATTAAAACAACCACACAGCAAATTGATGATTGTCTCACTTCCCCCACTGCTGCCAAACTGGGCCTTAGGGGGTATTTCATCTTCTGCGTTTCTCCTCTTTCCCCACACTCTTCCGCCTTTTGCTGGGGGGGGGGGTAAGGGGAGGGGGCCAAGGGGAATGGGGGCTGGCCTGCCTGGCAGAGCCTCCACGGTTTGCTCAGCCAAGGAAACAGAAGGAAGGTGAGGGTCAGAGGTTGCTGCTGGAAGCCACGAGTAGCAGATGGATAGCCTTGGGCCCCAGGTGCTGGCTTTGAGAGGGGCTCAGCAATCCCCGCTAGGAAGGGCAGATCACCTCCCCGCCTCCCCCCCTCCCCAGGCCCCGGTGCCGTGCTGCTCACTCCCTGGGTCGTTTGGAGTGATGGAGAGAGGCAGATTTCCCCCCTCTCCTACGGCGTTGGGGTGGGCAGGATCAGAGCATGGGGGGGCGGGGTTCTAAAAGCCGCCTTCCCCTATCCAAACTGCGCGCAGCCCCGGGGGGAAAGGAAGCTCTGTGCATCCCACCCTCACCGTGGGGGCTGCAGGGTTTGGGGCTCGGGTATGAGTGGGGTGGGGGGCGAGGCGCGGGGAGCGCGGGTTTTCTCGGATGCAGATTAGCCGCCTGAAGGCGAAGGCTTTTCTGTTCGGCTTCCCTGGAAGCAGCCAAGCTCTATAAAAAGAAAATGCGAAGCCATCACAGCTGGGGCCGCTCCAGGCCTTTCTGCAAAAGCCTAGCCTGGCCCGAATCCAAGCGGCAAGCCTCAGCGGGCAGCCTGGGGAAGGCGGGGCCCGGCCTCCCAGCCCCCCTTACCCTCCGCCCAGCCTGCCCGGGAGGTAGCGGCAGGGGCTCTTCCTCTGCGCTCGGGCCCCCTCCCCTCCCCCCACGCCCCAGGGCCCTGGAGCCAGCTGGGGCCAGTCTGTCCCCGTGCTCCCCCTCCCCAGGGCTGGCCCCGAGGGAGCGCTGGGCGCCAGGCTCCCTCTCTCTGATCCCTCTCCCTGCTCCCTCCACTACCCCTCCCTTCTCCCACCCCACCGCCCTCCCGCAGACTCAGACTCGGAGTCTTCAGGAGCGGGGGCCAGACCCGGGCTGCAGCCCCGCTTGGGGGTTGTAAAAGTGTCTTTAAGGATAAACCGCCCAGCTAAGTTCCTGGGGGGAGGGGAACGACTAGGAGAGGTCAAGGTCCTCCCACACCCTAGGCGGTCGCCTCCCAGCCCCCACCCCCACCAAATGGCCCCTTTGTTCGGGCTAGATTCTAGACCCAGGTGACCCCGGCACAACAGATTCCGCTCGGCCTCCCCGGGGCTCGGAGGTCGCCTCTGCATCTAGTCGTTGCCTGGGGGGAGGAGTCCGGCAGCCGAGGACCTGGGGGTGGGGACTTGGGGGGAGGGGAGAAAAGGGGTCCCGGCCAGCTGGCCCCATACGAACTGGGGCTTGGAGTAGCAGCCGGCGGGGGCGGGGGGAGGGCAGGCCGCTGTGGCCCCAAACTGAATAGAGGGGCAGTGACACCCTGCTCCAGAGGGCTGCCCTCCTCGCTAGTGGAGAGACTGGAGACCCGCCCCCGACTCCGTGGCTTCAGCTGCAGCACCTTCGTTTTGTCCTCGGTGCCCCCCTCCCCGAATCTCCAGCAGGACTCGGGAGGCTTAGATTTGCCGGCAAACGTCCCAGAAAAGTAGCCCCCTCCCCCGACGGCAGGCACGGAGGGGAGGGCTTGTGTCTTCCCCTGAGTCTCCCCGGGCTGCCGCAGTCAGGAGGCGGAGGGACCCGCTCCCAGCCACCGCAAGCAAACGGCGCAGTCACTCAATCACTGCAGTCCCCAGACAGCCCCGGGACTGCAGCCAAGAAACCCGAGACACCTGCCCAACTCTGTGTGTGTGCGCGTACGTGTGTGTGGATGCGTGCGTGCGTGTATGTGCGCGCGTGTGAGCTGTGAGTGTGTCGTGTGTGTGAGACCTCCGGGGTGGGGGTGGGAGCGATTGGTGTGTCGGGGTGTGAGTGTGCGTGCCCCCGTCCTGGACAAGGCCTATCTCCTTTTTCCCTGTTTCCTCCCCGCCCCCGCCCCCCATACCCCTCTCTCCCCTAGCCTTTTGCCTTTTGTTCTCCAG
>NW_020954567.1:20514144-20591436 GCF_900497805.2 Vombatus ursinus
GGGACCAGTCATCCTACTCCAAGCTCCTTCCCCCCCCCCCCCCCCCAGCTCTCGCCCGGAAAGGAAGACTTGGGAGGGGGTTAACGACACTGCCTCCTCCCGCAGGAGGCCGGGCTCGGGGACTGCGCAGCGCGAGCTTTCAGTATTTGTTAGCCTTTGTCCCCTTCCCCAACCCCCTCCAGGCCTTCCTCTTCCCCAAGCCAGCAAAGCTTATGTAACCACCTAGTGTCACTTTGCTCTGGGGAGCCCATGACAGAGGACCGAGGTCACTTCTCTAAGGCATCAGGTAGATTAGGTTCCTGCCAACCTGCAGGTGCCCAGCAAACATCTGAGCGCTTATCTGTACAAAGCACTTTGTTAGGCCTAGGGGAGATACACATTCAAAGCCTTTGAAGCCCCATTGGGTGATAAAACACAACAAATATTTTAAAGGGAGGGGGCGAGTGAACCTAGGTTTTTTTCCTGGGTGAAGCTTCATTTATGGATGTATATCAGCAACTTTTCTGTAATGTATAATTTTAGAAAGGAAGAAAGTAAACCTCTGAGAACACTCCACTTGACCAGGGTCCCAGAGCACGTCAGGACTTACATCTTCCAGACCCCAAGTCCAACCTCCCGAACCGCTACCACTTGCCTCTTAATTTTATGTATAAATAATATGATTCTATGGCAAATGCCCTTGATGCAAAGCAAAGTATTCTCAGGGGTCTGTGAAGCAAGATTATTACCAACAAAGCAATCACAAGGATAGGAATTCAAGGGGGTGGGAAAGGGGGAAACGATATTCCACACATCTAAGTGATATCGGATACAGCTTGGGGTTTGGACTTAGAAAGACCTGAGTTTGAATCCTGTCCCAGTTTTCTCATCTATGAAATAGTGATAATAGTAGTACATCATGCCTCCCAGGGTTGTTGTGAGGATCAAATGAGATATTAGTAAACTACTTTGCAATCCTTAAAAAGCTATGTAAATGCTAGCTATTATTGTTAGTTAGCATGAGCAAAGGTAAGTAGTTGGGACTGCTCAGGGTCTGTTTGTGAGACACGGGCACCGCTGAGTTAGTCTGAACCTTGAATGTCTGGAGGGCAATGTTTGAAAAAGCTGGAAAGGTCAAGAGGTTTTAGAGTGTGGAGGGCCTTGAATGCCAGGCAGAGTGTCAGACCATTTAAAAAAACAAACTTTTTTTTTTAAGCAAAGGAGTGATGTCATCAAGGAGACGTGTAAAGAAGATGATGCTAATAGAGATATGAAGATATGGGCTGGAGGTAGGAGAGGTGAAGGCCCACAAGGAGGCTATTGGAGTATGATCCCAGTGGGAGGAAATGAGGATCTGCACCAGAATTGTGGTAAAAGGGAACCAGGAGAAGAAGGATGCAAGACATTGTGGAGATCTGAACTCTGGTCCTTGGAATTCCACTAGATAGCAAAGGTACAGAGAGGGAGGAGTCACTGGTGAATGTTGAGCCCGTAGAGTTGTCATCAATCTTCTGAAAAAAGTATGTTTTCTAGGGAAGCTCCCTCAGGTCCCCAGTTTTGGGTTTCTTCATTAGCCAGGCAGCTAGGGGGCCCAGTGGATAGAGTGCCAGGCCTGGAGTCAGGAAGACTGGAGTTCAAATCCAGCCTCAGACACTTCCTAGCTATGTGACCCTGGGCAAGTCTCTCAACTCTGTCTCAGTTTCTTCATCTGTAAAATGAGCTGGAGAAGGAAATGCAAACTACTCTAGTATCTCTGCCAAGAAAACCCCAAACAGGATCACAGAGTCAGACACACCTGAATCAACTGAACAGAGCAGAAGCACTCCGTCAGCATGTTTGGAATCCAGCCACACAGCAATACCTTTGCTTCACAGGGGGCCTGGGGAGCTGCTAAAGCTGTTGAGTCTAGTCTGAGATAACTTTCTTTGGAGAGGCAGTGTGGTAAGATGGAAAGAATGTGGTCTCTGGAGTCAGAAGCCCTGGGTTCAAATCCTTCCTCTAACATTTGCTAACTTGGGCCTCAGTTCTCTTTTCAAAGTAAATAATGAAGTTGAATGAGATGTCGTATGGAATGAGGAAAACATTAAGTCCTGCGCATGTACACAAGACGGTGGAAAGAGCTGGGGATAATAAGGAAAAGTAAAGTCTCTGCCCTTGGGGAGCTTACATCCTAATGGAGGAGAGGACAGGTATGGAAGGTCAGATGGAAAGATCCCACATCCCGAGGGTACAACAGCAAAGTGATGATGCCTGTTCTTTTCTACTGAACCATTTGAAAGTAGCAAGGAGTTGGATGACAAGCACTTCCCTTCCTGGGTCTTCGGTAGCCGAGGCAGCTGCAGCCTGCCTCCCCACAGGTGCAGCTTCCCAATATGATGGCTGAGGCCCTGAAGCATCGCTATACCCTGAGCTATCTCCATCAGGACCTGAAGGGAGATAGTGGTCCGGCTGGTGCTGGTGGTTTGACTTGCCTGGCACATGCTGCCTCCCACCTTTCCCTCGAGGTACCCTGATCCTTCATCGAAGTTGGCTTCCTTGCCCCGCCACAGTTGGTGGGGAGGATTGGCCTCTTCTCCAGCTCCAAGGAGTTGCTCTCCTAGATGACTGTTAGGGCTGAGCTAGAATCTTGAGACTGGTGTCTTTTTGCCTCTTTGTATCCCCACTGATTAGCACAGTGCTGGAACAGAGCAGGCACTTATTATTTATTGATTGATTGGGGGGGGGTGCTGCTGCAGAGATACCATTGCCAGGGCTCCTGTGCCTGTTTGCCTGATGGTGGTACTTGGTCAGCATCTGTTGCTGCTTGTGATAAGGAAGATGGATTCCTTCTCCATAATTTCTCCCTTCAATGAAGGCTGAGGAGTCTGGACTGGAATCAGGTCTGATAGTCTGGGAGACACTATTATTCTCAAGGTGTTGGCCTGTGTCTGTAAGGCTCCAAGAGGAAATGACTTAGCTGGCACATGCTGTCTCCTCTCTTTCCTTCAAAGTACCTTCCTGCTTCAGCTAGGCTGGTGTACCTGCTGCTATGATTTTATGATATGTTGAGCTCAAGGTCATAGGACTCCAAGGCCTCCATCCACTATACCAGGTCCTAAGTGGAGAGCTGTAGGATCATAGGTGGAGGGCTGGAAAGGACCAAAGAGGGCAGCTAGTTCAACCCCTTCGTTGTACAAAAGGACTCAGAGCAGGGCTGACGTAATTTGGCAGCTGTGTGGATCACAGATTGGAGAGGGGAGAGCTTCGGAGGCAAGGAGATCGTTAGGAGATAATTGCAATGGCTCAGGTGAAAAGTGATGAGAAGCCTGATGACTGGTCATGTGAGTGGAGAGAATTAACAAGCTGGCAACCCATCCTGGGAGTGGAGGGGTTAGAGGGAAGAGTCAGGGGCAACTGAATTTGTGTAGCCGAGTGACTAGAAGGGTGACACCTTGAAAGAAGGAAGAGCCATGGGACTGAGCAGGGAGAGAGGGATTTTCTGTTTTGAACATGTTGAGTTTGAGATTTGTATTAAGGACATAGAGCCAGAAATGTCAAATAAGCATCGGGAGTTCTGCAGCTCAACAGAGGTAAGAAATGGATAGATATATAGATTTGAGATTCATGTGTATAGTGATTTTGATCAAACTCAAGAAAGCTACTGAGATCACACAGAGAAAGGCTTTATATATAGAGAAGGCTCAGGACAAAGTCCTTAGGAGGACAAAATTAGAGGGTGGGAATATAACAAAGGAGACTGAGGAGCAGGCATCTCTTAATTCCTTATCTGATGTTTTATCATTCCATCTTTCTTTATGCCTTAGGAGCCCTAACCCTTCTCTTCATCCTGTGTTCTTCCATCCCTCCGACTCCTTAGTTCTTTCACAGGCCGTCACTTCACTGGCTAGCTCCTCCTTTCTTCATCTCATCCCTTGAGGAATCAGTTCAACCTTATTCTATCCCCTGCATCAGTGGTGTCAAATGCAAATAGAATCTATCTCTGCTGCCCTCACATCAGCTTAGAAAACCACTAATTAAAGTGATATCCATTGTATATATATATTTTTTAATTTTTAGGCAATTGGGGTTAAGTGACTTGCCCAGGGTCACACACCTAGTGTCAAGTGTTTGGTCTGAGGCCAGATTTGAACTCAGGTCCTCCTGACTTCAGGGCTGGTGCTCTATATCCACTGCCACCTAGCTGCCCCGATTGTATGTATTTTTATTTTGGTAAACACTTCTCAATTACATTTTAGTTTGTAATTATAGGGGAGTTTGATACCTCTGCTCTACACTGGAGTCCCTTTACCCCTTTTCACTGATCATGCCTTTCCAAATCCTAATGGATTACTCCCACCATCTGCTTTCTTCATTCTTATTCACGTTGTGGCTGAACAGAATCATCAAACTGTGTTGATTGGGTCCACTACAAATTTGTTTTACCTAATCTCAACTGAACCCTCACTGTAGCAAGGCAATCCTTTGACATCTTCCTAATTGATTCACTAGTCCACTTGCCACAGTGAACATTCTAAACCTCATGATTCCTCCTCAAGCTTCCCACAGCACTCCCACTCTGAATTTTTTCAGAGGAATCCCTTGCCTCATGCTTCACTGAAAAGAAGCAACAGCTCCCTCTTCTTCCCTTATTCTCATCTCACATCACTCAGATACATTCTCCCGTTACTTCCCTCACCCTATTTCACATGAAAAGGTTGCTCTTCTACTTCCAAAACAAGCCCCTGCTCTCATCTCCTCCCTCTCACTCTCTAATCTCCAGTCCCTGCCTGTCTAAAGAAGCCTATGTCTATCCTATCCTTAAAAAATCCTCACTTGATCCAGTAATCCTGCCTACCTGTCATCATCGATCTCTCCTCCCCTTCTGGGATAAAACAGAAAAGCAACATCATTTATTCTCCTCTTAACCCTCTGCAATCCAGCTTTGGATTTCATCACTGGATTGCAGTTGCTGTCTCCAAGGTTACAGTGATCTCACAATGGCCACACGGAATGGCCTTTTTTCATTCCCAAGCCTTCGGAAGCCTCTCATCAACCTCTTCCCTGTATATCCTCTAGGCTTTCATAACATTGCTTTCTCCTGGTCCTCCTCTCTGTTTGACCATTCCTTCTCAGTTTCCTTTTTGCTATCTTTATTCAGGTCATGTCCACTAACTGTGGATGTTCCCCAAGGCTCTATCCTGGGACCTCTTATCTCCTCTCCATATACTATTTTGCTTGGTGATCTCATCAGCTCCCATAGGTTAAATTATGATCTCTATGCACATTATTTACACTTTTTTAATGGTTTTCTAAATTTTATTTATTTTTAGTTTTAAGCATTCACTTTTATAAGATTGAGTTCTAAAACTTTTCCCCTTCTTCCCTTCCTCTTCTCCAAGATGACATGCAATCTGACAGACTATATGTGTACAACATATTAAATATATTTCCACATTAGTCACACATACATATATGTTGCCAAAAGCTAACGTGTGTATATACACAATATAATCTGTATCTATCTCCAGCCCTAGTCTCTCCCCTAAGCACTAGTTTCCAATCATGAACTGCCTTTTGAACATCTCCAACTGCATGTCCTGTAGGCATCTCAAACTCAACATGTCCAAGACATTACTCTTCATACCTGACCCTCTACTCCTCCAAACATCCCTATTACTTGTCTTTGTGTGTGTTTGTGTGTGTGTGTGTTTTTTTTTTGGTGAGGTTAAGTGACTTGCCCAGAGTCACACAGCTAGTGAGTGTTGTGTCTTGAGACCGAATTTGAACTCCAGTCCTTCTGACTCCAGGGCCAGTGCTCTATCCACTGCACCACCTAGCTGCCCCACCTATTATTTATTTTTTAAAGTTTTTTTTGTTACATTTTAAGTTTCAAACTGTCTCCCTCTCCCCCTTCCCACCCCACCCCCCCGCCCTGCACCTGAGGCCACCAGTTGACACATACAGATACACGTACGTGTGTATATATATGTAAAACCATACTATGCATACTTTTTTTTTAATCAGTTCTTTCTCTGGAGGTGGATAGCATCTTCCTTCATAGGTCCTTTGTAGTTGATGTGAGTATTTATAGTACTCAGAATAACTTAGTCATTCACAGATATTCTTCGAACAGTATTGCTGTTGTATACTTTGTATACAATGTTCTCTTGGTTCTGCTCATTTCACTTCCCTTATTACTTTCAAGGGCACCACTATCTTTCCACTTACCTCATGCTCACAACTTTGGTGGTGTCCTCAAATCTTCATGGGTCCCCATTCCACATATTCAATAAATTTCAAGTCTTGTTTATATGTTTCTTTTATGTATGTTCCCTTATCTCCACTCACATAACCATCACACTGGTACAGGTTCTTATCACCTCTTCCCTTGACTACTAAAATACCGTTGGGATCTTTCTCCCTACCTCATCTCTCCCCACTCCAATCCACCCTTCACTCAGCTACCAGTGATTTTCCTAAAGCACAGGTCTGATCTTGTCACCCCCTTCCCCTATTCAGTAAACTGTAGTGACTATTACCTTCAGGATCAAATATAAAACTTTTTTTTTTTTTGTCATTTAAAGTTCTTTACAAGCTGGCTAACTCAGGAGGAAACACTTCTGGTGAATTCATTAAACCAAGAGCCAATAGCTCCTGCTGGTCATCAAAGGTAGGGCTAGGAGTAATATTAAGAACAGCTAACATTTATATAGCACTTTAAGGTTTGCAAATGTTTTAGTTATATTCCCCCCATAATTTATTTAGCTGTTCACAATTAACACTTACTTTATTTCTAGTTTTTGCTACTACAAAAAGTACTTCTGTAATTCTGACCTTATTTTCCTTCCTTCAGTCTTAATCCCATGGTTGACCAGTTCAAATGTACACTATCCTCTCCCCTTGAATTCCTTGCTTTCTCATGCTATCTCTAGTTTTATCCTGTTCAATCCCAATGTGCTACGAAAGATTTATGGAGAAAATCCAGAAACCATGCCAACTGATTTCAGTGCAGAATTAATGTTTTTGAATGGCAAGCAGGCCCCCACTCCTACACAATGATCCCTTTTAAAAAATTCACCCTTGATTCTCTATCCTATTCTTTAAAATTTTCCCATTTCCCTCCCTCTATAATCTCTTCATTAGGAAAAAAAAAACTCACCAAAACAAAACCAAAACCCAGAGCCCTCAATACATAATAAACACATTGTCCAGGTAAAACGAATTTCCACATTGTCCATGTTGAAAATTACGTCTCTCTGCATTTTAAAGATCATCACTCTCTGGCAGGAGGTGAGTAGTGTCTTTTATCTTCATTCTTTTATTCTGGTGCTTTATCATTGGGTTGATCAGCGATTCAAAGTCTTTCGAAGTTTTTTTTTTCTTCCACAATGTTGTCATGGAACACATTATTCTACCTCCGCTCACTTTGTTTTGCATTCGTTCAAAGAGGATGCACAGCTTGCTCTGAAACTGTCCATTTCATCATTTCTTACGACACAAGAATATGCCATTCTACATCACAATTTGTTTAGCCATTTGCCAAGAGGTCACTCCCTTAAGTTTCTAATTTTTGGCTACCATGAAAAGAGCTGAGATGAATAGTGTGCTGGTTCATTAATCCAAAAGCAGGAGTTTCCAATTCGACATATCTGACACGTCAACTTTTAACATTCTCTTTCTACTTCAAACTTGAACCCCATTCCAAAGTTTGGCCCAACTGAGTAATTCAGCAAGCACTTACTAAACATCTAGTAAAGTACTTGCCTAGGTCAGTGCTCTTTCTCTACTCATTATTTTCTTTCATTCCTCTCATCTCGTTTTCTACCCTTTTTCTTTGTTCCTCCATTTATTTGACTTCCACCCCTGTTCTTAAATCCCCCCCACCACCACTACACCAAAGCTTGAATGTGGCAGCTGCCCTGGGCATGAACCTCTGGCCAATTTCAGAACCCACAGCAGTGGACTGTTAGAGAAGTTAGTCCTCTGATGCAGTTGGTTGATGGCTAGGGTTATCAAAAGCTGCCTGGATATTCTCCAAGTCAAAGCAGGTTTAAGTACTTCTGTTTGACAGCTGGCATAGATCTGCCCTTCATGAAGTACCTTGGCTTGTGATTCTTTTGGCCCCAAATGCATTACAGAGTGTATTGTCTAACATTTGTGTTCCAGTATTAGACCTATAAACAAATAATATTTTATATTCAATAACTCTCAAAGCAATTTGCTGTTAAATGGTGGTGGTGTTCAGTCATTTCAATTGTATACAACTCTTCATGACCTCATGTCGGGTTTTCTTGGCAAAGATATGGGGTGGTTTGCCATTTCCTTCTCCAGCTCATTTTCCAGATGAGGAAACTGAGGTAAACAGGGCTAAATGACTTGCCCAGGGTCACACAGCTAGGAAGCGAGTACAGATTTGAACTCAGGTCTTCCTGACTCCAGGCCTAGCATTCTGCACCAATAAGTGGTTTTGTGACCTCTTAAAAGATGCTCTTAGAAGTCACCCTCACCGAACAAACAAAAAGACAGCAATCTTAGCATTACTAGTTGTTCCTTGAGATCAGAAAAAACCTGAAGACAGTGTAGACTTGCAGACCACTAAGAACGTACTTTTATTAGGTTAGAAGCCTCACAGTAGACTTAGGAAGGTATGAGATGTAATGGAGAGTCAATAGTGATAATAGCATGACAGCTACCTCCTGTGTTTCTCATAGCTGAGAGATTGAATCAGGAAGTTAATTATATGCACAACTAAATTGACTGTAGCCCTTCTACAGTTATCAAGGATTACCCAGTTTATTAAAGCAGCTTAGTAGCCTAATTACCTGACACCACTGAAATCAAAGTAGCCATTTTTTCCACCTTTACCGAGAGGTTCACACTTTCCCAAAATGCTAGCTCTGAACATCTTGTGGATCTTTGTATTTGACTTCTGATGTGAGACAGGGAGAGAGAAAAGGTTTTCTGAAGAGTAAATTGGCTTTGGGAAGATGTGGCCTACCTATGGTAACATTTACAGGAGAAAAACATTCCCTTTACTGAGAAAGAAGTATCTTGGCCTCATGACTGATCACTTCTCCTGCACAAAGTATCCAGCGTTCCTAATGAGCAGTGACCAGAATGGCGTCGGTGATACTTGCTCCTCCTCTGTCATATCCGTGGGATAGACAGGAAGCCACATCAGCAGTGGGAAACTAGGAGCTGTCATCGGTGTCTTACCTTTCAGTGTTTCATCAACAGAGATTTCCTCAAATAACCATTTGGAGGGGAGTTCTTAAATGTCCCTGTGATGAGAGGTCTGGAGGCAGATGACTTACCTACATTTTAAATCTCTCAAACTTACCAGGTAGGACCTTGGACAAGTTCCTTGGGCCTCAGTTTTCTCATCTGTGAACTGAGAGCTGGACCTGCCAGTTTGATCCAAAGCCTCTACATTACGATACAGTAGGGGAGTTACCGTTACCTCAGCCACTAATAAGGAAGCCTGTAACTCCACAGAGGGATTTCTTTATGGTCAAAATGAAAAATGTTCATTTCCACCTTAAATGTGATCTGCTTTTATCCATTGAGACATAACCATCCCCTTCCTCTCTACAACCTTGCCCTCTAAGAGTGCAGTTACCTACACACAGATGCTTCCTGGTTCTACCGCTAGCACCTCTTTCCATAGTCCTAAGGTCTATCCTCCAGTTACTTCCATTTTTGATGGCCTTACCATCCCATAGTACCACTGACTCAAACAATGGAAGAGTACAATATGTTGTGTGAGTTAAGGTCCAGACATTTAAATTTAAATGGAATTTCTCCCAGTTTAAACTCAAGGCTCAATTACTGTCTTCTGTTGGCTCAAGGTTTTAGTGGTAGGGGTAATAAAGAACGGAAACTGTCTTTGTCTCCCCCCCCCCCCCCGCAAAAAAAGGATCAGAATCTTGAGACATCAAGAAACTGCCCTTGGTTATTCAAAGTCTTCTAATGAATAAAAATAAGAGTAATATCATAATATTGAAGACTAGGGTTTGAGAATTTGATGCAAGGTATCTTATTTTGCAAGTAATTTAAATAACCATCATTTGAGCTGCTGCAGGTATTGGGGAGGAGGGGGATTGTCTAGAAGGTAGAAAGCACTGTAAAAACCAGACAAGAGCTCAGCATCTTTTCATGTCACTTTAATACTGTACAATCTTCTTTATACAATTGTAACATGACTCCAAGAGCAGAAGTCAGAAATACAGTAGGAGCTGATAGATCTCAGGGAAGAAAAACGCCAGTAAGAGGAAAAAAATTCCTAGGATGGCTACTTGAAGTGATAATTTCCTTTGAGAATAAACAGTAAACATGGTTTTCCAATTCATGGTATCACTGGTTCTGTTTTGATGTGACACTGAAGCCATAGATGATTGCATTTTATTCCCAGGAAATGGATATCCCTGAACACAATCACCTTTTGTTTGTTCCACAGGAACCGGTCAATAGCTAAGGTAACCTGTCAAGATGCTCCAGTCTAGGGGAAACAGACTGCTAAGGGTTATCAGCTTCTTGGACCTGCTGGCCCTGGTTCTGTGATTATTAACATCCATGAGTGATGCAAACTATAGAATGTCCTCAATGGCTAGGGTAGAGCTCTACATAATACATGTGCAGACTTCCTAAAAACTTTGATTCCACTTTTCTTCACAGCTTGCCCCTAGTTAAATAGTTTTAAGGACATTTTTCTCTTCTCTCCCCACAAAGAATGGACAGTTTCTGCTTAGCTTTGCCATCTTCTATGTTATAATTGTAAATACAATACATAATAGTTCATGAAAAAAACAATGCTTGGCAACAGTTTTCATTTATTCAAACTTTATAGTTAACCTTCACTTTTTCCATTCCCCTGCTTTCATAAATATTTAAAGTTTACAGTTCCAACTTCCTTCCCTTGGATGGCTTATAGGCAACTCCTTTTATGTGTCTGGGTTTGGGATCTTTATCACCAAAACCCAGTGCTGATGATAGGAAATAATCACTTCAACCTCAAAAAAAAGCTCTTCCAAAAGTCATTAGTAGGCAGCTTGGCTGTCTTTTACTTGTCTTTATGGGGCTAATAAAAAAAGGTACATTTTAGTCTCATGCAGACTAGATAATTCCTATTTCACTGTGATAACATTATACTAGTACAGTGCTTCTCACTTTCCACTCTGGTTTTTGATAATGGGTATGCCAGCATCCCAGGTTAACATCTATGTTTTGCAGATGAGAAGGAAAGCACTGTTAATGCACACCAGGGCTGCAGTGTAACATAAGGGAGGTTAGGGTAAAGAAACTGAGATTTGTTCCATTATCAATGAAATTTAATGCTCTAGTAATAATGCTTGAATAACTCAAAAGTGGCTTTCAGATTTCAGTAATTCAGAAACCATGGAAAAAATAAAAATCAAATCACGTATATTCCATTCATTCTTACACAAGACTGGCTATGGCTAGTAGAACTGATCATTATGACCCAAAGGCAGAAGTGTACCCAATGGACAAGCTGTTGCTGTGGAGAAAGTGATTAGAGAGATACATGTCCTTAAGTGGTATTATACTGATAACGACTGTAGCCAGAAGGGAAGAACATTTCTTGAAAAAAAAAAAAAGTGAAAAACTGCTCATCAACTGATTGCACCAGGTTTTTAAGTGACAGAAGGTACTAACTTTTCTCTAACTATATTGGGAAGAAATTATGGCAATCAAATAGTCCCACAACAGTGGGATCACATTAATAGGTCACATTAGTTGGACATGAATGATGAATCTCCTTCTGAGTTTTCAATGAATATAAAATATCAATGTTTATCTATAAAGACAGGAATATTTTCAAGACCTATAGTCTACTGTGGGTCACTGTGTGTGAAAGTTAAAATGTACTTAACTTAATGTTAACATGGTCATCATTATTATTAACAGTAACATGTTAATAAGGTCAGTTTCAAATGACTAGCTACACACGTATTTTTTTTCTCTGCACAACTTTTGCACTGTTGGATGAAATCTCTGCAGGCAAATGACAGGAAGTGCCGGTTTTAAATGAGCCACAGGAAATGCATCTCATTACTTAATCACAGTTAGCGTCTCCCTAGTCTTTGGGGCCAGGCTCAGTTTCCTCATCTGTAAAAATGAGAGCTGAACCACATGATCTTTAAGATCCTTTCCACCTCTGGGGTTTAGAATGGTTTTCTACAGCACTTTTCTGTTTCATCAACATAATGCTAAAACTTAAGGCCAATCACTACGAGGTTCTCAGTGGTAAAATTAAAGGGACTAATGGCAGCTGAGACCCCAGCTGTTAACAACTCTCCAAGCCTAAGAGCCTGGAAGTTAGCCAATTGGGGATTGAACACTTCGAATGGTGCAGACCGACGTTGATAGTATTGAGGTAATATTCAGTAAAGCCACGAGAGATATTGTTCCTATTTAGCAATAACCCAGGTTTAAAACTGCTTCAGAGTTTACCATGTATCTCATGTATTTCAAAAAACCACGCTAGAGATGGGATGGTAATACAAGGCCTTATTTTAAAATGGGTAACATTTTCCAAGGCTGGGCTGAAAAAAGGCCCCATCCATTAAATCACAAAATTATACAAGTTGGAAGGACAGTCCAAGGACATCGATTCAAAAGCACAAAGGCAGCATTCGTGCCCTGCCCCCACCTCCTCGACTAGCCAGATTGTTGATGTTTCTCGTAAACCTGAATATCAGCAAAGGTGTGCAGAGTGATCTCTTCCAATGGGCACTGTCATCACTCATCAAGTGTTTATAGTCAGTGTTGGCAGAGAGTGCACTGTGGTCCATGAACTCTTTGGTTCTATCTCCTCAATACTGATGATATGGGCTAAAAAGTGGTTTCTGATTTAAAACAACAAAAACAATTTAAAAAGTGGAATTTTGAGAAAGTCGCTTGGGGGCGCTAGGTGGCGCAGTGGACAGAGCACTGGCCCTGAAGTCAGGAGGACCTGAGTTCAAATCCGGCCCTCAGACCAAACACTTGACACTTACTGTGTGACCCTGGACAAGTCACTTAACCCCAATTGCCTAAAAAAACAAAACAAAACAAAACAAAAAAACAATAAAGTCACTAAAAAGAGATTAGAGGTAGTACCTTCCCAGCTGCCAAAATCCACAACGTATGCTTTGCTTCCCATTCCTGCTGCTACACATGACTTGAAGTTAAGGTACTATGTATACATATTTATAAACACACTTAAAGTACACGCTTGCATTTAACATACAAGTCACAGAACTCCAAATGAAATGGATTTTTTTAAGAGGGGATAAGTAACACAGACGCTTACAGATGTTTCTTATTAATGGAAAGGGTCACTTTCTAGCCAGAAAGCTCACCCGAGGAAAAAAAAAATTTGGCAATCACTCCTTTACTTGCAGAAGGTAAAATACTTAACTACTGAGACAGATTTCAGTTACAGTTGTCAACTAGATTTCTTTTCACAGCCCTTAAAACCTCCTGAGGTAAAATGGAGTAAAAGTTGCCAAGTTGTTGGCTACCAGACTCATCAGTCTGTTCAATTCTGGATAAAAGCAGAGCTCTCGAAGGCTGCCAAGTTTCCTCTCCTCTCCTGCTCTGGCAGGAATTCTAAGATTGTAGAAGACCCATAAAAACACACAGAACACACCCAAAGCAACATCTCGTTGTATTACAGCACAGAACACACAGTGTAACGACATCTCACAGTCCACACGAGGATACGACCAAAACATCGGGGCTAGGAGTGTCCCATGGTTTTAGTTCTGAGCTTGGATTCACACTGTGGCAAACAATCTGGGTAGTTTTGTGCTCCCCCTGCCACGAATCTAGCAAATGTCACCTGCAACACCTTTCTAAGAAATATTTCTTCTTATTAACCTTTTGATTCATGGACACTATTTAATTCTCTAAGTTCTTAAAAAATGGCTGTGGGCCTGGGTGTAGTGGGAGACAATAAAAGGAAACCTTCAGTTGCTACACACAGCTCACAGGCAGGCCAGGGCACTGGTACCTCTGTGTTCTTACTATTCCACAGGCATCGAGGTGAAAGAGAACTCTGAGGGAACCAACGAAGTTTCCATTCAGACCTCATTAACTCCAGTGAACTAATGAAAAAATCTCTGCCACTCCAAACCCCCAGGGGCCTCCAGGCATGTAGTTTTCTTTTTCCTGCCCCAGCTGAAGGTTTTCTGAGGCCCTGCAAGTTCATACCAGTCTCACAGGGACTGACTGTGCAAACAGCAGACAACATGCTCAGACTCTGGCTCTATTTAGCTTGGCTAGAATTTGGGTTTGGGGGAAGGCCTGGCTCTTTCATTAATTTATTTATTTACTTTAAAGATGCTGATTAATAAAGCACAGCTCCTTAAGAAGCAGGAGGAGGCCCGGCCCCTGAATTAACAGTATATTTTAAACTGAGGGACTCCAGACTATCGAATTCTCTTAGTTCCCCTCAAAACTTAGCAGGCATCAAGCTGGTTCTGCCCAATCGTGTGGCAGGGCTGCTGCCAGTCACTGTTTGCAGTCATGCCTGGATCCAACCAGGGCAGTGAGCTGGCTCTGCAGCATGGGCTTTAAGAGAGACTCTGGTAATTAAGAAAAGTTTATTCAATGAGTTTGGTTCTCTTAATTTTTAGATTTCATTTTTCATTCATTTTCAAATTCATTACATTCCCTCTGGAGCTTTTGTCCTAAATTTCATTTGGAACTCAAGGTATGCCATTTCTACTAAAAACAGACAGGCACACAAGCCTGTCTTTCCATGCAGCACCAGGCTCTGAGCGTGCCAAGAGTACCTGGAGCTGGTTCATTTCAGAAAAGCCCTCAGAGGAACACATACGGCTTTTGCCCAACTTCAAAACTTTTAAAACTACTTCTTGCTGCCTTATGATAGGAAATTGCTCTTAACTCTCTGTGACTGGGGACGTTTGCAGGGGATGAGAACATCATATGTAAACTCTCGGAGAGTCTTCAGAAGAGGACAGAGAATCCTATTGTTTTTCATTTTCTTGAATTACTCAGCACTGAGTAGAATAGAGGCACCACTGATGCGGGATTCCAGTGATTCTGTGTATACCTAACCACCCCGACCTAGCAAGATAGCCAGCAGGTGCCAGACAAAAGGAAGGCTTCTGAAATGACCACACGCTAACTTTAAGACACCAGTCACCACTTACAAGGTGGACCTAGTGGCTTTTCTAATGTTGGCTACTTGTTTTGGAGACATTTTAGCCACATGTACCTAATGAGGATATATTTCATTGCTCTGAAGACTTTCTTTGTCTCAAAGACAACCACAGAACTGATTTTCTTAAGACCTTATAAAATACAAGTAATTGAGTGGATTATGAGTGAAGCCATTCATGATGACCAAAATTATTTTTTGCTAATTTAAAAAACAATAAAGAGTGGTCATTTATAATATATCAGAGTCAGCTGAGTAAGGAGTGTAAACGCAGATATCAACCAACCCTTTTATTTTATAAATCCATATTTTAGCATCCACAGAGTCAAATTTCCTCACCTACCATGATCCTGGGGAAAAAAAAAGGATGGTATCCTTTTTTGAAAAGCATTACAAATATCCAGTATTAAAAATTGCAATTCAAAATTAGCCTAGGCCAATACATAATTACAACTGAGGAAACTGGTGAATACTGAGGAGTGACTCAAAAGGACAAGGACACTCAAGATAAGGTTGAATTTCCATCTCAATGCTCAGACCTCTCCCAGCCTTTTCAGTCCATCCTCTGTCTTTTGGTTGAGCCCAGAATTCCATCAATGTGAATCCTCTTCCCCCCATGCAGAGCACAAGTCCTCATGAGTTGCTGGGGCCAAAGCAATTCATCACATGGGAGCCAACCTCCGATGAGGAACCTATCCTAACTTAACTAGGCCTATGTTTTCCAGGCATGGCCTTTGAGAACCTAGGCTTACAAACTGCTACTTTAATATAGTTAATTTATTAGGGAAGGTTATAAAAATATCCTATTTACATGTGCATGTGTTTGAGGCATTTGAAGAATAATCAAAAAGCCTGACGTTTAGTCGGTCGGCAGTCTGGGTTTCCATGAAAATTACCTTAAACTAAGTATGACAAAGCATTTGTCAGTTTCATTTGGAATTGGCTCAGTTATTCAAATGGAAGAGAGTAAAAAAATCAATTGCTTCCTTAAGCAAACAAATAACCAAAATCACCCAGCCACCCTAGTTATTATAAACAGGTAAGAAAAGTCTGGTCCAGGGCAGAGGTTTAGCTTGCTGATTTTCAGCCTTGGAATGAATAAAACATCGGCAAGCCTCCTCTTCCCCATAACAAAACAAAAAACAACAGTATAGAGTGGAAATGAGACAGCTCCTAACCAGGAAGTTTACACAACTCTTTCAAGTAGTCCATGAAGCGCTCTGCAGTGACAGCATGGAATGTGCACCAAGTGAAGGCTAAGGTTAGTACAGGGAGCAGGAAGCCACAGAGGGGCACATTTGGGTCTCTGACTAAGTATGCAAACTCTCCTTGAAGCACTCAGAGCCACAGCTCACATCTGTTTTACCCCAAATGGTTTCTCCATGTTCAGCGAGTATAATTTCCACTGAATGAAACAGGACTTGGCCGGGAATCTGGTCCCAGCACTTACCCCTCTACTGGAGTCTGGGTGAAGTGACACCCTGGCCCAGGAATCACCGAATTTACCGTTATTGGATACCGTGCCTGAGTCTTCTACCTTCCTTAATGACCAGCAAAGGTGGAGGTGAAGTACACCCAGCAGCCTGGTTTCTGGAACAATTTGTTTTAGATAAGACAGTGGCATTTGATAAAGGGAAAAAAGGGGAGGGAGGGAGGGAGAAAAAAATTCCCCAAGAAAAAAGTGGAAAGACCTTGCAAAAGCAACATAACTGACATTTGCTGATTCATTCCCTGCACTTCGGAGGGAGGAAAGAGAAACAGCAGCTGGTTGTGTGCACAGCAGGAGTGGTGATGCACACCTGCTGGGAGTCCCAACACCTGGGAGGGAGGCCAGCTTCCACTTTACCTCCAACGGCTTTGTAAGGCTGATACTGTAGCAGCAGCTGCCACGGGCATTGATTTACAGAGAAAATCCAAGTCTGGGGGTAAGAGTTCTTCGGAGCAAAATTAAAAAGGTGGCAACGTTAACTGTGCTGACTTTTCCTTTCTCCCTTCCCATTTTCTCAAGGGGGAACGAGCAGCATCCAAAGAAGGCTTGTCCATCACAGCACTAGAAAGAGGATGAGCACTACCAGTAAGATCCCAAAGAGAACGATGATCGCACACCACTGGCGACGATCTGGAAAGCAAGAAGATGTGAATTAACTTTGCACAGAGAGATGTGCGCCACAGGAAACAGGGGACGGAGCTCCTCATGGCGGCAGGCTGTCAAGCAGAGGCCCTCGGTGCATGCTGTGGACAGGCATGGGATTTGGTGACCTGAGGTCCCTTCCGACTCTGCAATGCTACAAAATGTACACCATCCAACTTGGACCTGCTGTCAGGGCTCTGCAAGCACGTGCTGTTTCTGGTCTAAAGTGAAAGTCCTGCTGGTCTCCAGAAAGGTTGTATCATGGCACAAGTATTTATTTGCTTTGTGTACAAAGGCTCTAGTTAAAACCTGATCTCAGTTTCCTGCTGCTTGATTACCGTACTGCTTAAAAAAAAAAAAGTGGGGGGTTTTGCTGATATTAGTGCTACAAATGAAAAGACCATGTCTTTTAATTATTCACCAAAAATGAAATTAGTAAACTATAACAGAATTCCTTTTCTAGGTGCTGATGGAAAGTGGAAGGAAAAAAGGGACAGCTAGGTGGTGTAGTGGATAGAACTCTGGCCCTGGAGTCAGGAGTTCAAATCCAGCCTCAGACATGTGACAGAGATACTAGCTGAGCAACCCTGGGCAAGTCACTTAACCCTGATTGCCTCACCTTAAAAGAAAAAAAAAAAGTGGAAGGAAGATAAAAGCTGGTTTGAGATGCGGAAAGTGAATGTCTACAGCATCAAGTCCCCTAAAATAGGCCATATATCTTAATTCTACACAGCATCTTTTGAATTTTTGATGACGAGTCAAATAATAATAGCAGTAATAGTCATAAATACATATGTTCATTCCTAGAATCTCTTTCTTCTTAAGTTCTCTGCCTCAGCACCAATTGTAGAGGCAGAGAAAGGAAAAGTAAATTGGTTGGAGTGGGTCAGTTAAGAAAGTTTAGCATTAAATTAACAGCTGAATAATATTTCCTTAGATGTAGATGGTACCTAGAACTGTTTCCTAAGCTTTTTTGGGGGGGGGGCAGGGGGTTATTCTTGACTTTCAGAGAAAAGAGTTTTGAGGTATATAGGCCATAACAAGTTAATTTGGGGTTGGGGGATGGAGAATGTAGAGAAACAGCTGATAGGGTAGGCTTTAGTCCCCTGAACACATGGGAGGTATTCAAAATCAAAAGAGGGTCCCTAAATAGAAAGGCAGGGGAGGACACTGAATACAAATTTTATCTATTTCCACAATCTTTCTAAGGTAAGCCTGAGATGTGTATGCCTTTCGCTACAGAAGAGCTGGGCTAGACTCTGAGCACAAATCCATCCCTGTGATCTGAACATACTATTCAAAGTACAGAGCATTATTTTCCAAATTAAAAAGATCTGGATCTTCGGAATACAAGAAGGAAAAAAAAAAAAAGCTTAAATCCTTCTAGAAAGTTTTACATTAATTAAGTTTAAATTTTAAAAAAATTTCCATTATAATTTTACTTAATTAAAATGAGGTGTATAAAGATGGTTATAGGCCAGGAAGGCAAAATTATGCCCCCCTGAAGTGGCAAAAGTACAGTGTAATTCTTACTATACAGATGATTTAGATCAAATTCTCAAAATATGCATATATTTTATATATATTTGATATATCTCTCTACTGTGAGAAAGCATTTCCAAATAGTCAACAATGAATATGACTGCTCTGGGGCAAGTAACAGCTTTCTTAAAATTTGTTTATTTACATTTTTAAATAGACAAGCAAATTTTCCAGAATTATTTAAAACAGATCTTGGCTATTTATTTTTAAAGTTTCACCTTAATTTAAAAACACAACCTTTCTCAAGAAACATAGTGGATATACTTCCTGCAAAAAACAGAGAAAGGAAGCCCATAAGCACACTTCCTGTTTTTTATTACCCCTGACATCCTGCTATTCTCAGGGGCCCATAGAATTCTAGTACCATATAGTTTTTCATCTTGTGCTTATCCATGGGTCTTTTCTTACTTATCAACCATCTCTTCCCTTTCTTCTACAGCTGCATTAAGTTGGGACTTTTTATCAAAGAAAAATGTGTTATGCCCAAGCTGAAACAGGCAAAGACTGTTCTTTTTAAGAGTGATTCCCCTTTGAGGTTGTAAATTGCTTCTGTGAAGCGTGGACTGGGTAACCCCGCGTATTTGTTATCCTGCTGGACTTCTCATAACTACTTCCTGTGAGTATGAATATCTGGAGCAAAAACCACATGGCTCTTTTTGACCTCAGGTGAGCAGTCTTACCCATCTGTACAAAGAACACAAAGTGCCTAAATCAACCATTTAGAGAAGATGAAGCAATACAAAAAGAGGAGATTTTTCTCCAGGCATGTTTTTTTCAAAGGGAAAGTTGAACTGCATTTTGAATTGATGGAAGAAATCACACAATATACCTAAAATAAAGTGAGCTTATTTTCTCTAAGACAGTTAACACAAAAATCAGTTTTATCCTCTACTGGGTCACTATGTTCCACTGTACTCAGAAAATGATTAGTTGGCCAATAATACCAAGTTGGTTTTTTTTTTTTTTCCACATGGCCCCTGGGAATGGGGATTCTGAGTGTGCATTAGACAGGGGAGGAAATGAAGTAGAGAGAAGACAACTTAGTGCCTCTCCCTGGAGAGAAGGGGAGGTATTCAAGAGAAGGTAGGAATTACATAATTTGGCACTGGATGGATATATGGAATGAGAGTAAGGAGTTGAGCTTTATCAAGGCTTGGTTGACACCAAGGTATTGAGTTTAGTGGGTGGTGCTCTGGAGAGTAATAGGAAAATTTGAAAGGGAAGGTCTGGGAGGAAATAAGTTCTGTTTTGGATGTGCTGAGTTAGATGCCTAGGAGACATCCAATTGGACGTGCCCAATAGGTAGCTGGGAATCTGGAATTTTTTGCCAAGACCATGTCACAAGATTTCCATATTAAAAATATAAAATTCTCATCCCCTCACCCTATCAACAATACATATAAAATACTGAAAAGCATGGGGTAGAAAGATAAAAATCAAAATGCCTGTGGTAACCAGTGTTTCGAGGATTGTAAAGAACAATATGCCCTCCCATATTTACTCTCTCTCAAAATAAATGTTTGACTTTTAAGATCAGTACCTACCGCTGGTCATATGGGACACTTTTGCAAGTTTCTTCATCACATTGTCCAGCCGAGACTGTGTGCTGTCCAACTCATGAGAGAAGTCATCTAACATTCTGGATAGAGAAGTAGATGGAGAAAGCACATGGTAAAAAAATACAAAGAAACCACATTGTACTCACTGGCCCAACACTTAATTAACAGGCAAAGTCCCAAAATCACAAGAGAGGCAAGACTCTAAAACAGCCTTTGTGAACTTTAAATGCATAAAATTACTTATGTTCATACTACAAGGGACTAAACCCCCAAAACAAGTCTCTCACCAGAAAAATAAAAAATATAGTTTAACAAAAGATAATTGATTCACCTAAGATAGTCTCTATTCACTAACTGCAGTATAGCTGGGGAAAATACAGCATAACACACTTGGGTGTGTGGCATCGGATACACTGGATACAGAGTCAGAAGTGTTGGATTTGAGATCCAGCTTGGACACTTAACTGGCTAGGTGACCTTCATCAAGTCACTATTTTTCTGGGCCTGTTTCCTCATCTGAAAAATGGGAATAATATTTGTACTCCCTACTTCATAAGGCTATTACAAAGTACTAAAGAAAGCATTTAATAAGTTGTAAAACATTATTATAAGTGTGAGCTCTTATAATATTTGACAGTTTCTCTGTTGGGGCCTTATTTTGATGCCTCATCGTGGTGTGGAGGTGATTGTATATGTTCTCAAAGAGGTTTCCAAAGGAGCCCAAATTCTAGGACACATGTCCTAACCAAGCTCCAAAGTCTTTTAAGTCAGGCCCAGCAATGGACTTTGTGTCAGTTATCTGGGCACCAACTCAGATTGAAAAACCTCATGGCCAAAGGGCTAGCCATAGAAGATGATTTGGGGATAGACAGGGGCACAACAATTCATATACTCTGGTGTGGGGAACTTTTCCATAATATCAAATCACATATCAATGAAATCCATGTAACAGTCATCTATAGCCAGGTTTCAAACTTTTGCAGTGTGGGCAGAAAAGAGTGGACCTGAACAAGATTAAAATGTAACTTCAAAATGTTTGACAAAATAAATAAAAATACAACAAAACACAGATAATTTTAATTTGTGGTTTTCTAAGTCAATATTTCTATTGAAACTAACAGTTGACTGTATATGTATGTCACCCACAGCCCAACACAATGACAGGCCTTATGCATTTACTACTATCAGAATCTCTTAGACAAGAAACAGCATGTTAGAGTAGAAAGAGAGATGGGCAGGAAACAGGATGGTGCCCATCAACTGCAGCACATGGATGGAATGAACATTACTGTACTGTAAGGAATGACATACAAGAAGAACTCAGACACCCAGAAAGACTTGTGTGAACTGATGAAGTATGAAGTAGGACCAGAACGATTTACACGATGATCACAATAAAGTAAAGGAAAACAATTCTCAAAGACTTGGGAACCTTGATCAGTGCAGATCAACCATGACTTCGGAGGAAGGAAGATGAAATTTGTCCTGGCCCCTCAGCAGAGCGCTGATGGACTTTAGTGCAGAATGAGATGTACATTTTTTTTGACCTGGCCAATGAATGTGTTTTGGCTGATTAGGCTTATTTGTTACAAGATGATTTACTGGAAAGTGATTTTTTTTTAAAAAAAACAAGGAAAAAAATGCCAATTTAGCATTAAAAATACAGAACCAAAAAGTTCATTAGAGGACATAAACTGGCTTTCATTACTAACTTGTTAAATTTAATATATACCTTTTGGGAGAGGAAAAAAAAAGCAAAACAAACTGCATGTACCAGAAGTTCAGTTTCTGTTCTTTGTGTATTTTACTTAATGTTTGCATTGTTGATGAAGTTTATAATGAACAGTCACCTCCCAGCGTTGTTGTAAAGGCCAAATGAGATAATACTTGGAAAAACATTTCATAAACCTTAAAGCTCCATATAAATGCTACCTATCATTATCATCATTGCTACAAAAGGAAAAGTGTTTTTCTAAAAAGGAAGGAAAAAGGAAAGCAATGGTCAGAATACCACCTCTGACACATAAGAACCAGTGACCACTGGTATCATCCACTTCGAACCTTAGTTTCCCCGTCTGTATAACAAGGAGAACAAAACTGACTCCTCACAGGATGAAGATCAATAAGCACTCTGCAAACCTTTAAGGGCCCAAATCAATGTGGTCCTATACCTATATCTAGATTAGTGCCAAGGTGGAATTCTGAAGGGGTCACACATCTTTGAGTTTGCCTGATTCCAAGTTACAGTCACGTAAAATATGGTCACTGGCTCCGGCCCAATGGCCATAAGCAGCAATGAATGTGAACAATGTAACTGACCTCTTCAGGGGAATTCACACAACATACTATAGCTAGTCTTTGGTAGAGACTCTTCTCTGTGTGTGTCTCTCCCCACACTCCATCCCCAAATAAAATGCCTAGCACATAGTAACGTACTGAAGGAAAAGTATAAAAATGACAGATACTCTTCTTAGACCTTGGTCCCCTTACTAGCCCAGTCGCTTAAAGCCAAAATAACTATAACTATAGGAATAAGTGGTTTACTCTAATATTGTGCTTCCCACTGGGGGTAAGGAGGGAGGGAACAGGAAGGCGGGGAGCAGTGAAAAGAAGGGTGTTGACAGAAGAAAGACTTGGTATTTTCAGCTACTCAGAACTTTTTGAAAAATACTGAATTAAAAATTGCAAGGGGGAAAAAACACTCATTTTACAGAGCTCAAATGTGCATGGTAGAAATGGAATCTTTTTAATTAGCAAGTTCAGCTTTGACTTTGATTAAAACTATGAAGTAATTCTTCACTTATGAAACCACTAGAGTGACAGGACATCCTCGAATACATTCTGGTGAACCTTTAGCTCATAATTAATTTTAGAAAATGAGGTACTGAATAAGGGTCCTATAAATAATTTGCAGAAAGTTAAAATGTACTTTCCAGGTCACAAGTTTGGCATGTATGCAATGTCCAAGAACAAACAGTCTTAGGTATCACACTTCTAAGCACAAAAGACAGAAGGTGGTCGTTTAAAACTCAATTCAAATAAACATTTTTAAGTGCCTTTTTGTGCAATGGATGATGCTAGGCAGTAGAGCTATAAAGGCTAAAATGGAAAACGCTTTTCTCAATCCTTGTACTTCTTGAGCTCTCTGCATCCTTTGATAATTGTTGCTCAATCTCTCCGCTGGAAATTTCTCCAGGTTTCTATGATCCTTCTCTCTTCTGTCTGACCATTCCTCCTTCTGAGTCTGCTTTACTGGATCTTCTCCCCGGTTAAATATGTTACCTGTGGGTGTCCCCCAAGGCCCTCTGCTGGCCCTCTTTTCTTTTCTCTCTAAACTATTTCACTTGGTGACCTCATGCGTTCAATTATTGCCATGGAAATGATTTTCAGGTCTATTTATCCTGCCCTAATCTCTTTCCTGATGTCCAGTCAGTCAACGGGCACTTATTAAGCACTTATTATGTGTGAGATCGGCAGCCTCGAGGCCAGAGATTCCCCACCCCAGTGCCAGACACTGCGCTAAGGGAGAAGAACACAAGGGAAGGCAAAAACAACCCTTATCCTCAAGGTGTTCACATTCCAAGAGTGACAACATGTGAACTGTATACAAATGAAATATATATGTGGTAAATTAGAGCTATACAAAGAGCCAAGTCACTAGCACTAACGGAGACTTAGAGAGGCTTAAGACTGTGAGATTTTAGGTGAGACCTGAAGGAGGCAAAGACAAAGATTCCAGGCATGAGGGGACAGTCAGGGCAAATGCATGGAATGGGTGAGCAACTGCAAGAAGGCCAGTGTCACTAAGGGTATAGGGAGGACTGCGATGGAATGCTATTGTATTGTAAGAAATGATGTGAAGGATGCTTTCAGAGAACCCTGGCTAGACTTATATAAACTGATGCAAAGTGAAATGAACAGAAACAGGAGAACACTGTACATGGTAACAGCAATATTGTACAATGATCCATAGAGAATGACTTATTCTCAGCAATACGATGATCCAAGACAATTTTGAAGGACTTAAGATGGAAAATGTTACCTATCTCCAGAGAAAGAACTGATAGAATCTGAATGCAGATTAAAGCATACTTTTAAGACTTTATTTTTCTCGTGGCTTTTTTTTTTCGGTCTGTGTTTTCTTTCATAAAAAGACTAATACGGAAATAGGTTTTATGACTCCACATGTATAACCTATATGTATATGTATAGCCTGCTTCCTTAAGAAGTAGGGAGAGAATTTGGAACTAAACATTTTTTAAAAAAGTTGAAAACTGTTTTTACATGTAATTGGGAGAAAATATTAAATAAATAAGTATTTTTTAGAAGAGGATATGGAGGTGTGTCAAATATAAGAAGACTGGAAAGGTAGGAAGGGGTCAGGTTATGAAGGGCTTTCAAAGTCAAACAGAATTTTACATTTGATCCAGGAAGTAAAAAAGAGTCACTGGAGTTGACTGAATTGGGGTAGGGTGGAGGGGCGAGGGGGTAAGGGGAAGAGACATAGTAAGAACTTTGTTTTAGAAAGATCAGTCTGATAGCTGAGTAGACAATGGACTGCAGTAAGCAGAGACTTGAGGCAGGGATACCAGATTATTGCAGTAACCTACCACAAGGTAATGAGGGCCTATACCAGAGTGGTGTCACAGAAGAGAGACATTGCAAAAGCAAAATCAAAAGGACATGACAACAGATTGGATATGGGGTGGTGAGAAAAAGGGAGGAATTGAGTATGATACCTAGATTGTAAGCCTGGGTCACAGTGAGAACGGTGGTACCCACAATAGTAATAAGGAAGGCAGGGAAAGGAGAGGGTTAAGGAATTGGGAGGTGGGAAGGAGTGAGAAGACTAGTTCAATTTTGAACATTGTTGAGTTTGAGGTATCCAATATGGAGATTCAAGACTGAGGGTCAGGAGAGAGGTATGGGATGGATAAATAGATCTGAGAATCAATTAAATCCATAGAAGCTAATGAGATCACTAAGTGAAATAGTTAAAAAGGAAAAGAAAGGAGAAGGTGGAGCCAAGATGGCGGAGAAAAGGCAGTGAGTTGCTGGAGTTCTCCCTAAAACCCCTGTGAACACCTTTAAATAATGCCACAAAATAATTTCTGGAGCAGCAGAACCCACAAAAGGATGGAGTGAAATAAGACAATTTAGAACGTTGGCAGGAAAGGTCTGTCGCACTGCGGGGAGAATGGAGCACAGTCCAGAATAGGCTGTGCCAGCACGGACTGGGCCCCAGCAAACCAGGAGCAGGCCGTGGAAGCCAATGAATAAGCAGTAGCAGGGTCTGCTTCTGGAGCTCTTGGCCCACAGACAGTAAGGGGGCTGAACAACTGATCAGAAGGAGAGTACAGGGGCATCTCTTTGCCGGCATGGGAACAGGCCTCTGTTCTTTTGCCCTCACTCAGATCTGGGCTGAAGTCCTGGGTGGTGATCCTAGAGCAAGGAAGAGTGCTAGCATACCACAGCTTGTGGCTGAAGTGGAGCAGGGACCCTCGTTACAGTTCTAGGGCAGAAAAGAGTGCTTGTGGTCATTCACAGACCACGGCACAAGCCAAAAAAGTAGAAACACACCTCTCCTTAGATCATACCACCTTGGAAGAACTGAAAACTTACAGGTCCCTAGAAGTATCTCTGAAAACAGCTGCACAAAACCCCTGAAGCTTGATACAGTGTGCCCTCCACCCTGGAAGTAGAGCCCCACTTCAAAAAAGAGTTAAAAGTCAAGAAATAGACTGGAAAAATGAGCAAACGACAGAAAAAAATTTGGACCATAGAAAGTTACTATGGTGACAAGGAAAATCGAAATACACACTCAGAAGAAAACAAAGTCAAAGCTCCAACATCCAAAGCCTCTAAGAAAAATACAAATTGGTCTCAGGCCATGGAAGGGCTCAAAAAAGATTTTGAAAATCAAGTAAGAGAGGTACAAGAAAAATTGGGAAGAGAAATGAGAGTGATGCAAGAAAAATCATGAAAAAAGAGGTCAACAGCTTGGTAAGGAGACACACACACACACACACAAATACTGAAATAACACCTTAAAAAACAAAATAGGTCAAATGGCTCAAAAAAGACAATGAGGAGAAGAATGTCTTGAAAAGCAGAATTGGCCAAATTGAAAAAGAGACACAAAAATTCGCTAAAGAAAAAAAAAACTCCTTAAAAAGCAGAATTGGCCAAATGGAAAAGGAGGTACTGAAGAAAATAATTCCTTGAAAATTAGAATTGAACAAATGGAAGGTAATGACTTTATAAGAAATCAAGAAACAATAAAACAAAACCAAAACAATGGAAAAAAAAAAGAAGACAACATGAAGTATCTCACTGGAAAAACAACTGACCTGGAAAACAGATCCAGGACAGATAATTTAAAAATTATTGGACTACCTGATAGCCATGATCAAAAAAAGAGCCTGGACATCATCTTTCAAGAAATTATCAAGGAAAACTGCCCTGATATTCTAGAACCAGAGGGTAAAATAGAAATTGAAAAAATCCACCAACCACCTCCTGAAAGAGATCCCCAAGATGAAAACTCCCAGGAATATTATAGCCAAATTCCAGAGCTCCCAGGTCAAGGAGAGAATATTGCAAGCAGCCAGAAAGAAACAATTCAAGTATCATGAAGCTGTCACAGTCAGGATAACACAAGATTTAGCAGCTTCTACACTGAAGGAGGGCTTGGAATATGATATTCCAGAGGGCAAAGGAGTTAGGATTATAACCAACAATCACCTACTTAGCAAAACTGAGTATAATCTTCAGAGGAAAAATGACTTTCAAATACAAGACTCAAGAGAAGCATAAAAAGCTAAACAGGAAAGGGAAATCATAAGGGACTTAATAAGGTCAAACTGTTTACATTCCTAAATGGGAAGATGATACTTGTAACTCATAAAAACTTTCTTGTTATTAGGGCAGTTAGAAGTATATATAGACAGAGGGCGCAGGTGTGAGTTGAACATGCAGGGATGATATCTAAAAAAATTAAATTAAGGGATGAGAAAGAGGAATGCATTGGGAGAAAGGGAAAAGGAGGGATAGAATGGGGTAAATTATCTCACATAAAAGAGGCAAGAAAAAAATTTACAGTGGAAGGGAAAGTGGGAGAGTTGTGGGGAAGTGAATGAATCTTACTCTCATCAGAACTGGCAAAAAGAGGGAATAATATACACACTCAATTGGGTATAGAAATCTATCTTACCCTACAAGAAAGCAGGAGTGGGGGGCAGCTAGGTGGTGCAGTGGATAGAGCACCAGCCTTGGAGTCAGGAGGACCTGAGTTCAAATCCAGCCTCAGACACATAATACTTTCTAGCAGTGTGACTTTGGTCAAGTCACTTAACCTTAATTGCCTCACTAAAAAAAAAAAAGTAGGAGTGGAAGAAGATGAGAGAAAAGGGGAGGGGGTGATAGAAGGGAGGGTACATGGAAGAAGGTGGAAGTCAGAAGCAAAATATTTCTGAGGATGGACAAGGTGAAAAGAGAGAGAGAATAGAATGAATGGGGGGGTTAGGATGGAGGGAAATACATTTAGCAATTGTAACTGTGAAGAAATTTTGAAGCAAGTTTCTCTGGTAAAGGCCTCATTTCTCAAATATATAGAGAACTGAGTCAAATTTATAAAAATAGGATAAATGATATGAATAGTTTTCAGATGAAGTAATCAAAGCAATCCATAGCCATATGAGAAAGTGCTCTAAAGTGCTACTGATTGGAGGAATACAAATTGAAACAATTCTGAGGCACTATATGGCTAATAGGATTGGCTAATAGGATAGCAAAGGAGAATGACAAATGTTGGAGGGGATGTGGGGAAAAATGAGACATTAATGCACTATTGGGGGAGTTGTGAACTGATTCAACATTCTGTGGAGCAATTTGGAGATATGCCCAAAGGGCTATAAAACCATGCATGCCCTTTGACCTAGCAGTGCCACTACTAGGTCTATATCCAAAAAGAGATAAAAAACAAAGGAGAAAAGGACCTGTACATACAGAAATATTTATAGCAGCTCCTTTCTGGTGGCAAGGAGTTGGAAATTGGGGGGATGCCCATCAGTTGGGGAATGGCTGAACAAATTATGCTATGTGAATTTGATGGAATGCTATTGTGCTATAAGAAATGATGAGCAGGATGCTCTCAGAAAAACCTGGAAAGACTTACATGGGCTGATGTAAAGTGAAATGTACTGTATACAAAGTAATAGCAATATTGTAAGATGATCAGCTGTGAATGACTTAGCTATTCTCAGCAAGACAGTGATACAAGACAACTCTGAAGGACTTATGAGAAAAATACTATCCATCCCCAGAGAAAGAACTGATAGTGTCTAAATACAGGTAGAAGCATATTTTTTTCAACTGTCTTTCTTTTTCTTGAGGTTTTTTTTTGGTCTATGTTTCTTTTACAACATGACTAATGTGGAAATATGTTTTGTATGACTACACATGTATAATCTATACTGAATTACTTGCCTTCTCAATGACGGGAGTAGGGAAGGAGGAAGAGAGAATTTGGAACTCAAAATTTTAAAAAAAAAATGCTAAAAAAATTTTTTTTACATGTAATTGGGGGAAAAATAAAACAATAAGAATTTTTTTTAAAAAGTAAAAAAAGGGGGCAGCTAGGTGGTACAGTGGATAGAGCACATGCCCTGGATTCAGGAGGACCTGAGTTCAAATCCAGCCTCAGATACACAACACTTACTAGCTGTGTGGCCCTGGGCAAGTAACTTAACCCCATTGCCTATCCAAAAATAAAAAAAAAAAAACAAAAAAAAAAAGAAAAAAGTAAGATAAAGAAAGAAATAGAAGAAAACATGCTTCAATCTGTACTAAGTCCATCAGTTCTCTTATATGGAGATGGTCCTTTGGGCCTTGTGTAGATCAGAGTTACTAAGTCTTTCACAGATGATTGTTGTTTCAATACTTCTATTACTGCATACATTGTTCTCCTGGTTCTGCTCATTTCACTCTTTATCAGTTCATACAAGTCTCAGGTTTTTCTGAAACCATCCCCTTCATCATTTCTTATGGCACAATAGTATTGTATCATGTCCATACACCATAACTTGTTCAGCCATTTCTCAAATGATGGGTACTCCCTCAGTTTCCAATTCTTTGCCACCACAAAAAGGGCTGATATAAATATGTGTGGGTCCTTTTCCTTTTTCTTTGATCTCTTTGGGGTATTGACCTAGTAGCATTATCTCTTAGTCAAAAGGTATACTCAATTAAATAGCTTTGGGGGGACAGTTCCAAATTATAGCAAGTATTCTTAATGTTTTTTGTGACATGAACCCTTTTGGCAGACTGATGAAACCTGTGGCTGCTAGGTGGCTCTGTGGATAGAGCACTGGGCCTGAAGTTAGGAAGTCCTGAGTTTAAAATTTAGGTGATGTACAAGGAAAACTTAACAATAAAAAAAACTGGTGCTTGGTGTCTGAGAGAAGATTATTACAAAGGTTCAAGTGAGAAGTGAGGAGGGTCTGAACTAAGCTGGTCACTATGTTAGTGAAGGGAAGAGGTTGCAAGAGATGGAGAGGGGGGGAAAAAGAGGAAGAAAGGGAGATATTCTTAAAGCTCAATTCTGAGACTGCCTCTCCCTTGCTTAAGAATCTCCAATGGCTTTTAATTGCCTCTAGGATAAAATACAAATTCCTCTGACACGTAAAAGCCTTTTGCAATACAGTTCCCACCCCCTCCCCCCTTTACACACACACCTTACACATTGCTTTTTATTTACTCAGTGTTTCTCACACACACCATTCCATCTCCCATCACCACACCTTTTCACGCAATGCTCCCATGACTGGAAGGCACTCTCTTCTCATCTTGAATTTAAAGACTCTCTCACTTTCATCAAAGGTCAGCTCAAGTATCACTTCCAGCATGAGGCCTTTCCTGGCAATTGCTAATGATTTCCCTATCCCACTTGCCTCCCTCAGAAATTACTCTGGATATATTCTGAATTTACCCTCATGGTTCACGTTGTTTTCTCTCAATAGCATGCAGACTCTCTGAGGACAAGGACTGTTTTGCCCTTGCTTTCCTGTTTCTGGCACCTAGCACACTCTGCCCAGTGGACAGCAGGAGCTTTACAGATACCTGCTGAATGCAGGAGACAATCTCACTGAAGGGGCTTCTGGCCAGGTGCCTCTAGGTAGCCATCAGTCTCTAAATATCTAAAATTAAGGGGTTGGACCAGATCATCTGTGAGGTCCCCTCCAACTCTGTATCTATGTATACGCATATTATAAAGGATCAACTATTTTTTCTAATGGTATTTTTTTAAATGCTGAAATTAGATGAACATTTATTGGCTCTTGAATATTTTAAGTTTTCCATTAGCTCCATTTTAGCAACAGCTGTTCCCAAGCAAAAGATTTAATGTAAACAAAATATCTCTTAACATTATCTGCAATGAAACTGCCAGTCACTGCTTACCTTGGAGAATGGCTTCTTTCCTCATCCAACCTTTTTTCCCAAAAGTGGGATTATTTCTCAATACTCACACTGCCTGCTCCTCCAGCTCCCCACCAATGCGTTGTGACATGTTCTTCAGCACCCCAATGCTGCCAGAGACCAGCTCCAACTGCTCGTCCTGCTGTTCCACAATCAACTAGGGCCAAACAAACAGTTAAGCCAATTACAACCTATCTTACCTAGTCCCAAGCCCAGCCCTCTAGAAGCTGCTATCTGCTCTGCCAACCTCAGAAGCAAAGACCAGATATCAAGGGCTCAAATCTCTCTCCCCCAGGAACGCATGACTTAAACAGCTGGACTGTTAAGCTACCGGTATCATCTGCTTATCCCTATGTGAGTACAAATCAGCAGGGCCTCAATGAAAAAGACCTTCATCAGTGGGCTGAAGCAAAATATGAGTCTAGCTGTAGAGTTTAAATATTACCCAAGAGGACAATATGAAGGATCACTAAAGCACAGGGGCTTTGGGGAAGAAGAGGCCCCCCTGTTCGAAGAATGTACTTAATCAATGCTAGAATGAGGGGAATATTGCAGAGCAAATGCCAGATTCTAGCAGCTGTGTGTGGTCACAAGGGCAAACAAAGCATTTCCCCTTTTCTTCAGGGACAAACTATTGGTGCCACCACACCTACAAATTGCAACAACACCCCCAGCTACTAGTCTAATTTGTTTTTCCATTTTAAAACAATAATCTTTCCATATTTGTCTTTTATCAGTTTAATGGCTATCAATAAAAAAATCAAGTATCTCAAGTGGTTAAGCCAACTCATTAACTACAACTAATAAAGCCCCATAACACATGTGTGCATAAAACACAAATTAAGAAATAATCTTTCAAATGTAAGTGTAATCCAAACCTGACTTACTCGCAATCAAATTTTTCTAAGCATGCAACTGCACTGAAAAAAGCAAGAAAATGGATATGGTGAGCAGAGCTTTCCTTCTATTCCTTTTCTCTTCCCTCTCTTCCCACCCCCTTAAAAGATCTATCATTTGAATACACAATGGTACCAATGGATAGCTTTTCAATAAAGAAACAAGAACTCAATTTTTCTAAGAGTGCCTTTGTCTAAATGAACAAACAGGCGAGTAGCTGAGTGGGGGTTATGAAGGAGGTTTTCTTTTTAAATACACAGCCTTGTCTCTTATTTCTGGTCTGGCCTGCTTTTCAAAAGAGTTATAAGCAATCCCAGTCCTCTTGAAACAGAGGAGCACACTAAAAGAGGCCTTACACCCTTCAATTACAATTATACATCAAGAAAACAGTGCCATTAACCACACGAAAAGAGCTAGTCACAGGTTCACATGCCACTAAGAGAGCAAACATGGTGGCTATTAATTAGAGGAAGCTAAGTGGGATTCTGTCATTCTTCATTCTTCCTTTTTCTCAATTAATCTGGAGCCTCTTTGGCCACATACCTGTTGCTGGGCCTGCTGCTCCTCAATGAAGTGGGCATTAGCACGCTGCAGCTCTCCATCTAGACGGCCATACTTATCTGTTCCAGCACTCCAACTCTGACCACCACTTTCTCCTAGCAATGCCTAGGCAAACAAGGTCAAGAGGATTCAAAACAGAACAGAAAAATTGTATGTCTCCAAGCTGTTAAAGTATCATGGTGCTCTAGAAATCATCCTGAACGAAATACTTTCAGTTCTCTTCTGCAATAGGCCTGCTGCCAATATAAGAATTTTTTTCAGATTTTTTTTTTTACTTATTTAATCAGCATAGTTTCTACCTCCTTTCCCTTCCCACCAAACCAACCGCCTGAGGACACAAGAAAAACAAAACCCTTTACAACATGCAGAATCATTCAAAACAAATTTCCACAATAGTCATGTCCAAAAAATATTTGTCGCACTCTATATTCTGAGTCTTTCCCTTCTATGTCAGGACATAGGCAGCTGTTTCATCATCAGTCTTCTGAAATCCTGGTTGGTTACTCCACTGAGACTTCATTTGTATACCGTAACTTGTTCATCCATTCTCCAATTTACATGTACTCCCTGAGATTTCCACACTTCGCTCCCCACAAAAGAAGTTATAAATATTTTTGTACGTGCTTACTTTGTTTTGCTTAGAGCTAATCCTTCCCTAATTACTCTAATTCTCCCTCCCCACTTCTTCCTCTTTCCTCCTATCTGCTTGCTAAGTGAAACGAATCTTTGTAATCAGAGGGGTGTGTGTGTGTGTGTGCGTGTGCGTGTTGCTCCTTCTTCTGAACACTCAGCCACCCCCCTCAACCTTTTCCCTGTTTGTATAGATAACTACTCATGCACCCCTAACTATATGAGAAAATTTTCTTATTCTTCCATTCCCTTTTTCCCTTCTCCCCTAGCGTATTGCTCTTCTCCTCTGTTTCTATTCCTTTCTTAAGATCATCAAGACACAACAAAACCACTTCCAGGATAATTCCTTCTATGAACCCTAATGATGATAGGGTTCAGAGGGGTACATAGATCATCTCCCCATATTTGAATGTAAGCAGTTTATCCTTGATTAGTCCTTTATTAATATTATATTATTATTCATTAGCATTTTCTTTTTCAACGCTTTTCTTCATTGCTGTGTTTGAATTTTAAAGTGTCTCTGAAGCAGTGGTCTTTTCATCAGGAATCCTTGGAAGTCTTCTATTTCATTAAAGAGCCACCCCCCCCCCCCCTTAATATCACACTCAGTTTTGTTGGTTAAGTCACTCTCGGTTGTTAGCCCATATTCTTTACCTTCTGGAATACTGTATTCCAAGTTTGCTGCTTTATAGTGGTAGCTGCTAAATCATGTGTGATTCTTATTCTGGCTGCTTGGTCCTTGAATTCTTCCCTTCTGGCTTTGTGTAGATTTTTTTTTTCTTTGACCTGGAAGCTCTGGATTTTGGCTGTGATGTTCCCTCGAGTTTTCATTTGCAGGTTTCTTGTAGGAGGTGACTGGTAGATTCTACTTCCATTTTACCTTCTGAATCTAAGAGATATGGGAAGTTTTCTTTTAAGATTTCTTGAAATAAGACGACCTAGAGTTCATGTAGTCTTAGTTGTTGTTCAGTTGTTTTTTAGTCATGTCTGACTCTTCATGACTCTGGTGTTTTCTTGGAAAAGATACTGGAGTGATTTGTCATTTCTTTCTCCAATTCCTTTTACAGATGAGGAAACTGAGGCAAACAGGGTTAGTGACTTGCCCAGGGTCACAAGTTAGCATCTGAGGCCAGATTTGAACTCAGGAAAAGGAATCTTCCTGACTACAGGTCTGACACTCTACCCACTGCTCTCCTAGCTGCCTTCACTTAGTCTAGTGATGCTTAATTTTTTTTTCCTTGACCTGTTTTCCAGGTCATTTGTTTTTGCTATTAGAGACACTATATTTTCTCAGCCTTTTGATTTAGTTTCAATATTTCTTGATGCTTCATGAAATCATAGCTTCTATTTGGCCCATCCGAATTTTCAGGGAGTTTGCTGCCTGGAAAAGTAACTCTTGTTACTGTTAATTCTTTTCCAATTCTTTCTTCCATAGCTCTCTTTCTTCTCAATTTTTTTCCTAAAGCACTTTCATTCCATTTACAAAAACTATCTCTCTCTCTCTGTCTCTCTTATTTAACTCTTGCTTCATCTCTTCTAAGAATTCTACTGTGTCTTCAGGTCCAAGATGTGTTTTTCTCTGAGGCACTGTCTGTAGATGTTTTGGAGTCATTCTTTTCTGCGTTTGTGTCTTGAGCATCCCTGCCACCAACAACAGCTCATTATGGTAGGTTCCTTTTTGTGTTTGCTCATTCTTGACTTTAGATTTGATGTTAGGGCTGGGCTCTGCCACACTTCTGGAGGGATGGCCCATGCTGGTCTTGTTGCTGTTTTCTTGGGTTATTGAGTGTTATATTATTCTAGGATCTCAGGGACAGGCTTGGATTTAAAAGTCATCAATACTCCCAAAAAGGTCTGATTGAAGGCAAAGTCTGATTGCTACTCCCTTGGTCTGAGCCCTGCAAGTTCCTGACCTGGGTAAAGCTCTGCTGGTTCACAGTGGAAGAACTATGGGCTACCCTTTGGTCTGAGTTTCCTGCCCTGGTTATTTCTCTGAAGGTTGGGCCAGATGCTGGAGGTGAGACCCTGCTCTGAGCCACAACAATGCTGCTGCTGACTTCTAGACTTACTTTCTCGGTACACCGCCTAGAGCCTTCCTACTGGGGAAAGCTACTGCTTTAACAGGCCCCCTTCTTATTCAATCCAGGCCTGGATAGTGGGCAGCAAAGCTGCCACTTGGTACTTGTCTCCACAGCAGTGCACTGGTCTGGGCCTGGGGGTGCCCCAGTAGGAGTCCAGGACCTCCTTTTGTGGAGGTGTGCAACCTCTCCCCAAGTGGCAGGATGCTCCTCAGGCCATGTGCTAATGCCGTGATTGTCCTCAGTGTCTGCAGACGTTTTTGTCTTGTCTCCCTCTGCCAACCTGGGCCAGGCAAAGCACTCACTGTGACTTTTTCCAGCTTTCTCCATCAGTATTCAGTCTGCTGTATTTTATAGCTCTGAAGGAGTTGTGGATGGGAGCTAACTCAGCTTTCTTCTACTCTGTCATCTTGGCCCTGACCCCTTCTGGGCATCATCCACTGTTAAAATGCAAATGCCTGTTCAGTTCAGAGGACAACTGTCCATTTAGGAACATCTATCAATAGTTTCAACCATGACCAGACTAGTATGGGAAGTCACCAGAATGTTTGTTTTCAGTTGTTACCAGAATTTCTTTTTGAGATACAAAAACGTAATCTCATAACACTACCACTAGGCACATCAGAACTAGGCATGGAAGGTATAAAACAAGGGACTAATACAGCTATGTATGAATGGCTGAACTTACAGTAAAATTTGACAATTGTGGGTCCCTTCTCTCCAGGCAAGTGCTTATACTGGGATCCCTACAGAATGGAAATCCCTTGCCTATCACAGGGAATCAGTTCCATAAACACTTGATATCAAGTGAAATTATTATGGGATGGGGACACTGATTTCATAGGAGCAATGTTAAAACAGCCAATCATCCAAACAATGATGCTGGAACACAATTTTGCCAAATTATAGTGCATTTCAGTCAGTATAAAATTATGGTTTGGGACAAGATTACACAAAGTACACCACATGCAAGCCAAGGTTGGATAGCTGACCCTGGGCATTTCTCACCAATGTTAGATGAAGTTATTTATTACGGTACCTGGAGGATTCAAGCACCTTGATTATGGACTAACAGGGCAGCACTGTAGTCATTAGGGCCTGGGGCACTTGAACAGCTTAGCTTTAAAGAGGGATTAAGGCCACCACAATTCAAATGGAGCCTGTTCATTATGGATGGACTCTTCCATGTCTTCTTAGAACTGTTCTATATGTGCTAGCTCATTTCGTAATAGGGAAGAGGAAGATTCAGAAGATGGCATAATCGATCAGCCCATTCTAATAACATAGCCACTGAATCTTCTGATTAGCCGGTTTTTTCTGGAAGGATACTGATAAAGCCTTGACTGAATTAATCAAGGAAGGTAGGCAGTAATATAAGCAGGTACTTAACTCCATAATATACCAGTGGTGGCCCAAAAAGTTACTTAATACAAAGCACATTTAAATCTAATCACTGGGAAAACCCTTTGATCTAAAGCTAAGGCACATTACTAGGTCTCTTCCAAACTTCTGTGGGAACTCACCAACTCATGACTCTAAAAAAACGCAGAATCACAAGTACTGTTAAAGTAGGCCCAGATCAGATACATCTGCAAGAGGTTGCAATTTTGGACCAGTTCTGTCTGGAGGACCTGATTTTCTGCAATAAGTACTTCATTATTCCACACATATGCTGAAATTTTCGAGGAGAATTTTGGAGCCAAGTCCATATTTGTTGATTAGCAGAGAGAATTAGTAAGATATAGGTTGGAAAAGTATAATGTCCAAGCCAAATGGACAGTCAGGCGGCCAGAATTCATGGAGGCTAATAACTAGGAGAGTTTTGGTATCAAGGGCCTGAAGTTCAAGGAAAGCTAAGGATACAGGGGAAACTAGGCAAGAGTTCCACAGTACCAAGTTCCAAGTTCCTGGTCATAAGGAAGGGCCACAACCTAAGAGGGCTCTGAGCATGGCAGGGCTATCAAGTAATCTATCTGATAATCAAATAATCTTTTTCCTGGACAGGAAACTCATTAAAAGAACAACAAAAAGAACAAAAGTTGAACCTAAGTTGAATCTGCCCATTTCTTTTCAAATAATTCCTTTTACTAGGATGTAAGGAACTTTTAAGATAAAAAGTCTGATTGAAAGGGGTTGAAGGGTTACAGTGCTTAGGAACCAGCTTCCACATGGCTGGGGGTGGGAAGGAGGAGATAGGGATTGTAGATAGGACTGTTGGGTCTCTGGTGGGTGGAGGACTCATGCTCTCTGATGACGGGGGTCTTTTGGGATTCATTCTAGTTTTTTCATGACATCACTTGGATGGGGTATGTAATCATTACTAGTAATTAATTCTTCAGTGTGAATTAATTTGTCAGATTATATGAATGTGATAGCTCTCAGGACAAATTTTTATAGGAAATAGAATGAAAAAAATAGATCCATGGTAAGGTAGGCCTTGAAAGGGGTACCAAAACCAGGGAAGAGCCCTTGATTACAGCCACTTGAGGGGTGAAGATGAAAATGGAAAAAGAGAGAGGAGGTAGAAAAAAAGCACACTGATGACAGGGCAAGGACTAAAGGTACTTACCAATATTTTTAGAACCAACCTTGGCCCCACACTTTTCTCTCAAAGTTGACAGAAAAAGAGAACCAGATGCCTTAACAAACTGTCAATGAATGCTAAGAAAGGTAACTTACATACACACCATTTTATTTACCTTTTGTTTTCTAGGGACAGCTTATCTTTTTAAATTAATATTTTCCAAATTAATTTTATTTATCAACTATTTAACAAGTTGATTTTCTCTCCCCTCCCCCCCACCATTGGAAAAGGAAAAGAAAAACAAAACGCTTGGAACAAATACACATTATCAGGTAAAATATAGTCCTGCACTGATCAGGTCTCAAAAACATGGAGAGACAGTTTATCTTTTTAAAAATATGTAATGTTATTCTTTTTCAATTCCCTGAAGCAAGACTACAGAGCTACAAGCTTTTGATGGCTCAGAGATGAGCTAAAGAAAATACACCCTGTACAATGGTGAAGATTCAGATTTTTCCCTATTGCTCTAAAAGCTAACAATAACTCCTTTAATGAATACCAAAACCTTGTAAAAAAAAAAGTTACTGAATTAAGGCAAAACTTAAATAAAATAAAATTATGAGGATATATATGTGGCCTACCACCATCACAACTGTTTCAGGTATTGTTATTCAACTTCCTCTAAAATGAGACTGAAATGAAAAACAAAATGAAAGAGGAACTCCAAAAATAGCCTAGCTATGGCTATTCACTGGCTTCAAGAGCTGCTCCAGAGTTTAAGGGAAAAACTGGGGCATGTTAAGGTAGAGAGGAAGAATAATAACTATCTTGAAAAATAGATTTTTGGACTGCAAAACAAATGAATTAAATTAAAAATTTAAATGACTGTTCTGAAAAGGTTAACATCTCCTCTCACTAAGGTATAATATTAGCTTTTTCAAAATAGAAGGAACCTACAAGTTCTTACGAACTATAGTACGAGTAACCTATAAGTTACAATTTTGCAAGGATTTGATACCTAACTCTATTACATAAACTAGGCTAATGAGCCAATTTGACTCAAATAACCCTTTTGAGAATCAAGAAGCTGCCATAAGGACTATTTTACTTTGAAATAACCTTTTATGATAGATTTATGGCAAGTCATTTAAATCAAATGATATCTTGTCACTAATATTTGTAGTTCCTGGTCCTAGGCAAAATAAAGTATTACCTAAAATTTATAGAAATAAAAACAGTATAATTAATGGGATAGCAGTAACAGAATATAACCCTGCCCCAAAAAATTAACCCCAAAGTACACCTCTCATATACTGAAAGAATATGAAAGGGCACCATATTCTTGCTGGAGTTAGAAAAAGGTTCTCCCTTCTATATACCAAAACATTTACTTTAGTTTAACTTTTCATTTGTATTAATATCTTTTGCTTTTTCATCTTCTTCATTTAAGAATTTGCCACCCTACCTCACCCACCTCATACCTCCCATTCCACCTAGCAAGTGGGGTGGAAAGTGTGTGTATACACGTGTCACATATGACAACAAAAAAATAACGTGTGTGTGGTTTTGTTACAACAAAAAGTGTGTGTATATGTGTGTGGGGGGGGGTTGGGAAGCAGTTCAGCAAACTAACATGTTGCCTGAATCCCCCCATTTTTCCAAGGAGTGGATGAGAAGTACAAAATGCCTATTTTATTATGGTGCTTAATGGGGAAGACCATTTCATTTAACACAAGTATATCAAAACCTCATAAAATTTTTAATAGCAAAATATAAGGGAAAAGTCTGATTGTAAAACTTTCAGCGAATTCTAGGAGTTACTACATTATTAGTTTGCACATATTCATCTACTCTCAGAAAACATTAAAAGCTGCATTAAGTCAGCAGGTACTGACTTAGAATACCTAAATTTCACCTACCTTGGGCTACTTTTGGATATGACATATAATCTTTTTCTTACCTGTCTATTTTTTCTTTCAGCTAATGCCTGAACGGATGAACTTGACATCTGGTCCTTCATTTCCTGTGTAGTGAACAGGATATAAAAAGGGGACAAAAAAAGAAAAATTTATTAGCTCCAACTAAAAATTATGGTCCAATATCTAGGTCATTCACAATTTTTTTCACCAATAGAAGAAGCCTACTTGCCTTTCAAAACAAAAAATATGAATATACCTAGCTTTTAAACTACTGCTTTATAAATACATGGAGAAAGCAATTCCTTAAAAAGAGAGAACTTGGTTAAGAAGTTTAAAAAATTATCACATCTTGCTATCTGGACAACCTTTACAAATAAAATATATGCTGAAAACACATTAAGTATGACATTTGCCACTAAGAATATCCAAAGCTGTGTACTAATTGTGGAAGCATAAGTCACTTTACTGTTAAATCAACTTTATGTAGCTGGCTCTTAGAGCCATTTTACAAAGACTTAGTACCTCTCCTCTCCAGAGTGGGGAATGGGGTGATTTTCTATGCAGCAGAGTTAATACACCATTCAAACATAGGCAAAGTCTACCTACCTAAAATATTAAAATATTTTTTCTTTGTACATATTTGTTCCCCTTCTCAGAATTCTTCGATGGCTCCCTATTGCTTTTAGGCTCCCTACTGCCTCTGAATCCCTCACCTAGGGATTCAAATCTTCCCAATATGGCTTCCACCATACCTTTCTAGTCTGGTTGAATTTTATTCTTTTTTATGCCCTGATTTAGTCAAATTAGCCTACTGGCTGCACCCCACACATGACATTCCACTTTCAGTCTACATGCTTTCACACAAATGGTCCCACATATCTAGAATACGCTGCCTTCTTACCTTTGCCTCACAAGAGTCCCTAGCTTCCTTTAAAGCTCAGCTACCAAGTCTTTGTTTCACCAAAATATGAAGGTTGGAATTAAAAACAATGTCACCACATATTCTAAAACCAACATGTCTTTTTTGGATCTATGTGAAAAATTTCAGCTTTGATCTACAATCATTTATCTCTCTCTCTTTTTTTTAACTACAAAGTTTACAACTAACAATAAAGAAATTGTCAACCCCAACAGAAAATGTGATTTCCTCTGCCCAAAAGAATAACAAACACATTGATAAATGATACTGGGGTTTACACCATGATGATCTACTATAACTGTTAAGATATACTAGTACAAGTAAGTCACCATTAAGATAAATACTTTGCATTGCCTGACTGGTAACACCCAGTGTTTATAAGGCCCAAACTTAAAAAGTCTTTTGTATAATTACAATGCAGCATACCTTGACAAAATAATTCCTGGGTTAACCCAAGGTTTTCCAGCAGTAACACTAAATCTCTCTATGAGATAGACATGCTTAGAGTCAGACAATATCACAGCTGGAGAGGGTCCCAGAGATGAGCAAGCACAGCCCCCTCTCATTTATACAGATGAGGACAATGAGACTCACAGAGCTTCAAAGACTTTCCCAACATCACAGGGCTAGTTATGGCAAAGCCAGGAAAGTCAAGACCTAAGCTGCTTGACTCCTAGCCCTGACATCTTTCTACTACACACCACACTGCAAAACCTTTCCTTACCAACTTAAACAAGTCACTGACAAATAGGTAAAGGTGATATTTCTATTATCAACATGCATAATTCCACATGTCAGATCTTTGAGAAATTGTGGAATCACAGAATATGAAAGTGAAAAAGGCCTTAGTGACTATCTAAACTAATTCCATCAATTTTATAAATGAGAAAACTGAAAGACAGCAGCAAAGTGACTTGCCCCAAGTCACACGGGTTGTAAGTGAAGAGCTAGTACTTTTGTTTCCAAAGGTGCTGCTCTATACCATGCTGCCTCCTTATGAATGACATCCACAAATCTGAATTGGACAGAAGCCTCAAAAATGTTAATGACACGCTACAAAAAATAATACAATTTAGTATTACATTTGCATGAAATTTAGATCTCGGTTCACATGAGGATGCTAATATTTTGAAATTCTGATTTGAGTAAAAAGACCTTTTCCTTTGAAATAATGTAAAGATAAGGTTTTTCCTAAAGGCAGGCAGGAAGTCAGAAAATAAATATTTCTAATTATAACACCAAATTGACTTTAGACAATCAAATTTACCTATAAATCCTGACTTGTCTATTCAACTACCACATAAAATAGTTAAGATTAGCTTTGTGTAGCCATGGATTTTCTCAGAGATGTGCCACTGAAATAGTAACTCCTATACAAAAGTATGCCTTGCATTAAGACAATGTAATATAATCAAATTCATAACAAAAAACTGGGATTATCTGCTTTATGAAGGGTTGTTTTGATTACTGAAAAACATTAAATAAGTTAATAGAATTTTAGAATTGAAAAGTATCTTTAGTCTTTAAATCCCCCCCACACCCCGTTTTACAGATGAAGACACCAAGGCTCCAAGGAGTGATTTAGCTGGCCTTAAGTTATACCATAACAAAATAGGGACTATATGCTCTACCTCTTGACTCTTAGTTCAATCTTCTTTCTACCTATACTCCATTTGAAAAAGAATATGACTTATTTCATTTCAGGAATGTAGGACCAACTTATTGTAAAGCCAACTATACCACTATTCTGAATATTTAAAATTTTAGCAATAATCATCACTATAAGTTGACAGTAAAAGGAGAACCTATTCACCATTTAAATTGCATGGTTCTGACCATTTTCCACCAAAAAAGTCAACTGTCAGCTGCTTGCCCAGAATGACTATGTCACATTCAGAAGCCCTGAAATGATCCTAAATTATTTTCAAGGGAAAGCTTTCTAGAACATATTTAATCATAGTTTTTCCCCTAACAAGTTGTGTAAACTACTATAGCTTTACTTTAAATATGAAAGCATATGGCTAGTAATCACTGGACCATTTAAAAATAATATTTACCATTAGGTCCTTCAGTGTTACCCAAATTAGGAAGTATGGACTAAACAATTCTGTTGGTTCATTGTTTTACTCTCCCTATTGACTACTGTACTAAAATAACTGCTCCCTAAATGATGACCTGTAGTTGCAAATGCAAATGACATCAACATGGATTCCTAAAAGTAATTTAGCCAGAGGAAAAAGCTGCCATTAAAAAAGAATACCAGTTAGTCTTCAACAATACTAAAGCGATTTTTCACTCAACCCAGAAAACAACTGTGGTTTCCACAATCCACATTTCCATTGTTCTGGAAAGCAGGAGACACAAAAGAGAAAGGAAAGAAAAAGATTCCTTTAAAGAAGATTTTCCATAGCTAGCAGATAGATCATTAGCTATAGTCTTTTCTCTGGTCCATGAGACAAATCTGACTACACCAAAAACAGATGCCTTTCTGCAAAGAAATATATTTGGAAAACTGGCATTTGTTAAGTAATCTGGTTCAAAAAGAAAGGTGATCTCAGATCTAGAACTATTAGCTTTTGTCAAAGAGAAAGGTATTCAAGATATTACCTGTTTCCAACACAAAAGAACAAGATCGTGTTCCTTACCCTGACAACTTGCCGTGTGCTTGTAATGAAGGCTTTTCTTACACCCAGTTCAGTTGCATCAAGGTTGAATTTTCGAGGATTTGCTTCAACTATGCGTAGGTCAGCAGTCAAGATAAAGTAACTTAACTGTCATCAAAACTCCACACAAACTCAACATCTTATTTAACGTAAGTAATCTCTCATGTGAATAGTAATATAAATTCAGTGGAATTAAGCTCAAATTTCTTGAAATATAATCAATCTTTAACAGTGATTTTTAAACTTTTCATGTCCACAACCCAAGTAAGAATTCCTAAACCCCTTAAAAAAGAGGAGAGCGCTTAGAAAGCTCATTTCATGACTAAAATGGAAAGTGATGGTACAGAATTTGGCTAAAAGTGGTTGGTCTCCAAGGCCTCTGTTTGGTATTCCAAGAGCCTCTAAATTTAAGAAACAATGAATCTAGAACATAAAAAAAATCTGAGAAATAGGAGAAGACATATATGAAGTGTTACAGACTAAACAGCAGAACCAAAGGAACAACATATACCTTCTACAACAATGTAAATAAAGTCAACAATGCGAGTCAACAAAATTCTGGTCAAACAAATAAGTCGATGTTGGCACAATGTCAAAATTAAAGGCCACATCCTTTGCATGAACAATTTTTAAAACCAGCTTTGCAAAGGAATGGACACTGTAGGAGCACTTGCTGGGAAGTATATGTTGAGTCAAATTTTTTAAATGAGGATGTCAAGATACTATAGCCTCCTACTGACGAAATAAGCATCAAAATTACCTGTGGCATCTTTTAACATTATGTAATTTGGCCAAATAGCCACCTGTTACATTAAATAGGTAGAAGATAGAAATTAAGGTGATTTTTAGTTTCTTTCATTCCCTTCTTCAAATATGTATCTTCTTTACTCCCTCATTCACTCTCTATTACTAAACTTTTCACTTTGGTCTAGATGTCCAGAGCTAATTGATTCTCCAACTTAGCACTGCTTTTGATTTCACTGCCTAGCTTGGCCCCTTTGAGCTGCCATTACAAGCAATGATCTCATTGGCATCCTGGTATCCCAGCATCCCTTGGCTTCTGAATTTTCATTCTACCCACCTTACCAAAAGCAAATACTAGCTAACTCCACCACCTAATTTTTCTCCTAAGCTTTGCTAGAAAAAAAGTGAATCAACTGTGTGGAATGGGTTCCATACATTAACTGGGTTCACATAGCTGAACCAAATTTTCTCATCATTTTCCTTACCTATAAAGTAGAGATAATGTTTGTACTACTCCACATCACAGAGCAGGAAGGAAAGTGTTATCTAGATGTAGCCCCTTCTTAAACTCTATATGGGTATCACAACTGCTTAGCAACTGTTTTATTTAACCTTTGCTTACTCCTAACAACCGTTCAAATCTTTTCTACACCCAAGCTCCCAATCTTACCTCTACTCTCTCCAACTTTAAAAAATAAGCTAAATTTTTAGTGATTTTTGTCCCCTTTTCCTTAGCAAGTGATCTTGCCTTATCATTTACTGAGATTAAAACCATCTTAAAATAGGCACCCTCAATTTCTCTCTTCTCTACCTTTCAAATCTATCATCAAATGTCCTTCCTTCCAAGAACTCATTTACCTCTGCCTTTGGAACTCTGATCCATCAATTAGAATTTATAACTCACATTTTTAATTTCTTACTCTGCTTCCCTTGAGGCTACAAATATGCTAGTGGAGGGGAACAGAATAAGAAGAAACCGAAGCTATTACCCATTTCTATTATTTCCTTTCTGTCTACCACTCACTCCCCCTAAAGAGCTTCTACTTTTACCATTCATTCTGTGTTCTACTGAAATTGCCCTCTAAAAGATCACCAATGACTTCCTAATCCCTAAATTTAATTACCTTTTCCAGGTCGTTATAAATCAGTCAATAAAGATTTATTTTGTTGTTGCTGTTCAGTCATAGCCTACTCTTCATGACCCCATGGACCACAGCACACCAGGCCCTTCTATCCTCCACTATCTCTTGAAGTCTGTCCAAGTTCATGTTCGCTGTTTCCATGACACTCTCTATCCATCTCATTCTCTGCCATCCTCTTCTTCTTTTGTATTCAGTCTTTTCCAACATCAGAGTCTTTTCCAATGAGTCTTGTCTTTGCTGTCCAAGGGACTCTCAAAAGTCTTCTCCAGCACCACAATTTGAAAGCACCGATTCTGCAGAGCTCAGCTTATCTTATAGTCCAACTCTCAAAAGTACACATTGCTACTGGAAAAACCATAGCTTTGATTATACGGACTTTTGCTGGCAAGGTAAGGTCTTGGCTTTTCAGTATACTGTCCAGATTTCCCATAGCTTTCCTTCTAAGGGGCAAGTGTCTTTTAATTTCATGACTGTAGTCACCACCTGCAGTTATCTTTGAGCCCAAGAATATAAAATCTGACACAGCTTCCACTTCTCCCTCTATTTGCCAGGAAGAGATGGGATCAGTTGCCAAGATCTTAGTTCTTTTGACGTTAAGCTTCAAGCCAGCTTTTACACTCTCCTTTTTCACCCTCATTAAGAGGCGTCTTAATTCCTCTTCATTTTCTGGATTACAGTGGTATCATCTTCTCATCTGAGATTGTTGATATTTTTCCCGGCAACATTTATTAAGCATTTACTATGTGCCAAGCCTTGTGCTAAGGGCTAAGTATACGAAGAAAAGCAAAAACATGTCCCCTGCCCTCAAGGAGCCCACATTCAAATGGGGGAGAGATCACAAACACAACTATGTCCATACAAGATATAAACAGTATAAATAGGAAGTAGTCTCAAAGGAAAGGCACTAATAGTGGTGGGAACCAGGAAAGTTCTCTTTCAGAAGGTGGTATTTGAACTGAGTCTTGAAGGATGCCTGGGAAGCCAGGAGGTAAAGATGAGGAGGAAAAGCATTCTAGGCAGAGAGAGGACAACCAGCGAAAACGTAGAGTCCAGAGATGGAATACTGTGCTTAAGGAACAGCAAAAAGGCCAGTGTTACTAAGTGGTAGAGTATGAACTGGGAGTAAAATGTAAGACTGGAAAGGTGGCAATGGGCCAGGTTGTGAAAGGCTGTGAAAAGCAAATAAAAGACTATTTGATCCTGAAGGTAACAGGAGGCCACTGGAGTTTACTGAGTAGAGGAGTAATACTCTCATACTTGCACTTTAGGAAAATCCCTTTGGCAGAGGAGTGAAAGACTAAATAGAGTGGGAAGGGACTTGAGGCAGGGAGGTTAATCAGAAAAGTACTGCAAACAGTCCAGGTGTAAGGTGATGAGGGCATGCACCATGATGGGGACTATGTTCATGGAGAAAAAGGGATGTACCCTTTCTAAGCCATGCCACTATTGCCTACCACCCCCTCTCTTCTTGATTCTTTCTCCTTCTTTGGCATGTATGATGCTTCACTATAGTGACTCTTCTCCTGTAGGAGACTACATCTTCTCACTTTCTTTTCTGGGTCTTTTCCTCCCCTACTCCTAAGTATAGACATTCTCCAAAGATTTCTCCTCAAATGTCTTCTCTCTTTACCCTTTACCCTTTACCCTTTTATAATCTCATCCCTTCCTGTGGCTTTAATCGTTTTCTCTCTTTAAATGCCTTAAAACTCAACAATGTCCAAAAATTCAGCCCTGTGTTTGCAGCTGCAGCTTCCCATCTCACCCAGTTTGGCTGCTTCTGCCTCAACATTACCCAAATTAGCTCCTCTTCTCTCTTCTCCCTGTGCTTTCCCCAAACCAGTTCTTCCTCCTGACTATTCTACTGAGGAAGGTGGTTAATGGCACCACCATTCATTCTAGAAGGCACCACGCTTGAAGTCTTGGCACTGTTCATATGCCTTCACTTTCCTACATACCATCAGTCACCAAATCTAGCCAATTCTACCTAAGCTAAAGTCTCTTGAATCTGTCTTCTTTCTACTCCAAATAACAGCACCCTAGTTTATGCAGTTTCTTTACCTCTCACCTATACTATTCTGAGAGTCTGTCTTTCCACCTACAGTTATTCCAGCTTTCAATATAAAAGAGTCAGATAAATATTCCTAAAGGGCAGTTCTGTTCACACTACTCTCCTGGTCAAAAACCCTCAAAGCATGCTAGGATTGCCACTGATATTACTGTTATAAGAAATGAATGGGGAGTATTTATTGTAAAAATTGGTTAAGGGCATAGGATTTAAAGCAGACATCATCTGTATTTTTAAATCATTGTACTGCCAAACCATATGCTATGTTATTTTAAAAAGTTAAATGTAGGGGCAGTTAGGTGGCCCAGTGGATAGAGCACTGGCCCTGAAATCAGGAGTACCTGAGTTCAAATCTGGCCTCAGACACATAACACTTACTAGCTGTGTGACCCTGGGCAAGTCACTTAACCCCAATTGCCTAAAAAAAAAAAAGAAAAAAGAAAAAAAAGTTAAATGTATTAGTTGTCACAGAGTAATACGGGATTTCTCTCCCTAGTGGATTTTGTTCATAGTAATAGATGGAAAATGAAGAGGAAAATAAAGGAAAATGAAGAATTATTTTTGGATTGTTTAACTGTGATGAGTTCTTCATTTACAGTAAATGAATGTGACTACTACTAACTACTTAGCTCACCTGTCAATCATTTTTGATTGTACTATGATCCAAAGCAACAGTAAATCATGGGAAGCGGAAGGAAATCACATTACATACTTAAGAAAATGATTAGAGAAAGATTTATGTATTGGCAAATCACTAGTAAAAGATATTAAAGGATATTGATAGTTTCATCCAGATCTTCTAGGTCCCATTCTATGCTGCGCAAGTTATTTCTGAGCTCATTGGTGGTCCAATCAACTTCTTCTCTTGTTGCTGCAGAAGGATCCTGGAGGAGTTCTGTCCATCTTTGGAATAATCCTTGAGCAGTATTGACTGCTTTCTGCACCTCCCTACAAAACAAGAAGAAGAGATAAAAGAATGAAACAGACAACGCAAATGTGAAAAAAGGCCTACTCTTTTTCTATTAAAATGAGATAATTTTTTTTTAAGACAATTGGGGTTAAGTGACTTGCCCAGGGTCACACAGCTAGTAAGTGTCAAGTGTTTGGTCTGAGGCCGGATTTGAACTCAGGTCCTCTTGACTTCAGGGCCGGTGCTCTATCCACTGCGCCACCTAGCTACCCCATGAGACAAAAATTTTAAATGGTCACCCTCACATCCAAAAGCATTTTTGAGGCTCCACAGAAAGGATTTCTTATTGACTGATATTAAATTTGATCCCTTAGTGCTAAAAAATAAAATTATCATATGCAAATTATCATCTTCAAATGGAAGATGACACTGTGCTTCTATAACTCTATCAAGCCTCAAACACTACATAGTTCACTTAGTAAGATTCACTGCCACACAAAAAGAGATCATTGTAACATTTCAATTTAATTCAAAAAGCATTTATTAAGAGCCTATTACGTGCCAAGCACCATGCGAGGCACTGGTGATACAAAGGCAAAGATGAAATAGCTTTCACCCTTAAGGAACTTATATTCTATTGGAAGGAAAAATATATACAAAAAAAATTAAATACAGTCTGCTAAGTGGCCCAGACCCGAGTTAAAATCCTGCCTTATATACTTACTTAGCTGTGTGATTATGGGCGAGTTATTCAACCTTTCTCAGCCTTAGTTTCTTCATCTGTAAAATGGGAATAATGAAAGCAAATGGGGATAATAATAGCACCTACCTTAATGAACAACAGAATCACTAGCTATTGTTATTGTTGCTGTTATTCTGGAGGAGAAGGCACTTGTAAGGCACTCAAGCTGAGTTTCGAAGGAAGCTAGTAATCACATGAGGTAAATGTGAGTAGAGGAGGGGGGTACATCCCAAGAACGGGGGACAGTCTATACAAAGACACAGAGCTAGAAGATGAAATATCCTATAAGGGAGCAGTGTGAGTTCGCCTAGAAAATAACACGTGAAGGAGAGTAACATGCAGTAAGTCTGGAAAGGTAGGCTGGAGCTAGACGATGGAGGGCTTCAAATGACAGAAGAATTTGTATTTTATCCTAGACAAAAGAGAAACAACTCCACCTCCATGAGAAGGGGAATGAGGTAGCCAGAGTCAAAGGCTGATTGCAGAGGGGAGAGATCTGAAGGAGAGAAGGCTATATTAGGAAATTACTGTAATAATCCAAGTGGTGATGAGTAGAGAGAAGGTGATCAATAAAAGAGATGACATGTGGGCAAAATAAACAAAAATTAACAACTGAGTCAATGTAAGAAGTACTGGAAAGGAAAGAGTTAAGGAAGAATGAGTGAAAAAAAAAAAGGCACTTACAAAGTGACAGGCTAACAGTCCCTAACCTTGAGGGGATTACATTCTAAGGGGGAAAAGGGGGGGGGGGGGGGGGAGGTAGGATATGCTAATGGGCAAAATGACTGGGGAGTGACTTGGTTTCAGACAAGATAAATAAATAAATGAGCATTCTATTAAGTGCTTTCTATGTGCAAAGCACGATGCTAAATGCTGGGGATACAAATAAAAAAGCAAGACAATCCCCGCTCTCAAGGAACTCACATTCTAAATTGGGAGACAACACATAAAAGTTTAAGTCACAAGTAAGACAGAAAAATTCATGGTTCTTACAATGCAGCAGAAAAGCAGATAATAATGCATCTTCTTTGATGTCATTTCCAGTGACAGACTCTTATCAGTTTCTGATTGAGTGCCAAGACCGCTGGTCTCAAGAACTGATCTTCAGCTGTTGTAGCTGCTGAGGAAGTTGGGGCTGCAGCGACCGCAGAAGCAGTCGCTAGGCCCCATCTGCACAGGGGTTGCTTCCCCTGCTGATGGCTGCAAAGACTGAGCTTGAAGCCACTGGTCTGAGCGGTGCTGCTACTCCCAGGGCACTCGGGCTCACTTGTGTTTTGGCAGCAGTTGGGTTAGTGGCTAGTACTGGCAGGGCTGAGAGGCCCCTTTCCCACAGCAATTGCTCCCCTAAATGAGAGGAGTCCAGACTAGAAGTGCTGAAATAGACATTGCTATCCTTGTGGCTCTTAGGTTCTGGGTCTGAGGGGAGGTGGTGGTCAAAGTGGTGGCAGTGGTTTGACTTGCCTGGCACAAGCTGACTCCAATCTCTTCCTCAGTGTGCCTTGAAGCTTCAGCTAAGCTGGTTTGCCAGCTTAGTAGGCAATTGGTGGGGATGGCTGGCATATCAGAAACAACAACAACAACAACAATAAAAAATACCTCAACTGTTAGAGAGGTCCCATTTACAGGAGTTGCTTCCCCTGCTGATGGCTGCAGTGACGGGGCTAGAGGCAGGCCCACTGGTCTGGGAGGTTCTCAGACAGCAGAGTCTAAATTACAATGGCATCGGGATAATGAGATTCTTCCTGGGGTACAAATCTGTGTTATTTGAAGGATGATGATGTATTCAACAGAAATGGAGAGCTTAGCAAGAGGAGACAGTTTTGGAGAAAAGATTTTGAGTTCAGTTTTGGACATGGTGAGTTTGAGTTGCTTATGGAACAATTATTCGGAGATGACCAACAGGCAGCTGGTGATATGGGAATGGGGTTCAGGAGAAAGACTGGGGCTATACATATAGATCTGGGAATCATTTCCATAAAGGGGACGAATGAAGCCATGAGAATTGAGGAGATCACTATGAGAGAAGAAAGAAGAGATAAGAGGGTCCAGGACACAGCCATATCCAATACCCACAGATAGGGAAAAAAGGAAGCAAGAAAACAAAGAATGATTAAGCACTTCTTATGTACCAGACACTGTGCTAAGCACTAGGGATACATATATAAGCAATAAGACAATCATTGCCCTAAAGGAGCTTACATTCTAATGGGGGAAGAAAACACACAAAAGGGAACTGAAAAGGGGATGAGAGGAAGAAGAGGAGGGTACCGAACACGAAGGCCATGGTGTTTAAGTCCAGAATTCTAGAACAAGGCCAGGAGAAAGAAGGCTGGCTTTGGCCCCTCCACAAAATGGAGACCCCAAAAGGAATTCACCAATGGGAGAAGGACATGGGTCTTGCAGAGGGATATTTCAGTTTGAAAAGGCCAAAGGGGTGGTTGGATATGCCAAAGCTAGGAGGCTGCAGGTATTGAGGGGAGCTCCAGGATGAGACAGCTGCAAAAACATGGTTTTGAAGCCTATAAGTCAGGAAGAGGTCAAGAGGGATATAAGGAAATGTCTGACTTAGAAGATAATGCTTGAAGGAAGACTTGTAGGAAATTAGGGATTTTATGAGGTAAAGGTGAAGAGGGAATAAATTCAAGATTTGGGGGACAGCCAATTTAAAGCATAGGAATAGAAAAAGGAAAAAAAAAGTATGAGGAACAGTAAGGCCAGTTTATCTGGCCTGGAAGATAATATATAAAGAGGAGTAATGTATAATAAGGCTAGAAATGGAGAATGAAACCAGTTTCTTAAGAGCTTTCTTTAAATGCCAAACAGAGAGCTTATATTTCATCCTAGAACAGGGACTCACTGGAGATTACTGAGAAAAGGAGTGGTCAGCAGGGCACTTAAGTAAAATCACTTTAGGAGTGTGGAGGATTCATTAGAATGGGAAAAAAAATGTAAGGTAAAGAGGTCAATAAGGAGATCATTGAAATAGTCTAGGGAGAAGTGATAGGGACCTGAATTAGGGTGGTGGTTATGTGAGTGGAGAGAAGCAGACATAAATAAGATGATGTGAAGGAAGAAAGGATACATCTGACAACTGCTTTCATAGGTGAGATGAGTGGAAAATTAAGGATGACAGTGATGTAACTCTGGGTTAAAATGGTGATGTCTCTAACATTTGGAAGAGGTGTGGGCTGAGAGGAGGAGCTAATGAGTTCTATTTTGGACATAAGAACATCACAGATTTATAGCTAGAAAGGACCTTTGTTGTTGTTCAGTTGTGTCCAACTCTTCATGCAGAGTTGACCCCATGGACTATTAGAGCATGCAGGCCCTTCTATCCTCCACTATCTCCTGAAATCTGTCCAAGCTCATATTTGCTGTTTTCATGACACTATCTATTCATCTCTTCCTCTGCCATCCCCTTTTCCTTTTGCCTTCAATCTTTCCCAGCATCAGAATCTTTTCCAATGAGTCCTGTCTTCTCATTTTGTGGCCAAAATATTCAAGTTTCAGCTTCCATATTTGTCCTTCCAATAAGTAGTCTGAATTAATTTCTTTAAGCACTGACTGATTTGATATCCGTGTTGTCCGAGGAACTCCCAAAAGTCTTCTCCAGCACCACAATTTGAATGCACTGATTCAGTGGTGTTCAGCTTTCCTTATAGCCGAACTCTCACAGTCACAGATTACCACTGGAAAAAAACATAGCTTTGACTATACAGACCTTTGTCATCAAGGTAATGTCTCTGCTTTTTTGTATGCTGTCCAGATTTGCCGTAGCTTTCCTTCCAAGGAGTGTCTTTTATTTTCATGTCTTCAGTCACCATCTACATTGATCTCGGAACCTCAAGTAATGAAATTTGACACTGCTTTCATTTCTCTTCCCTCTATTTTCCAGGAAGTAATGGTACCGGATGCAATGATCTTAGGCTTTGTGTTTTTTGGTTTGTTTTTTGGTTTTTTTTTTATGTTAAGCTTCAAGCCAGCTTTCACAGTCTCCTCTTTCATGCTCATCAAGGTTTCCTAATTCTTCTTCACTTTTTTTTACTAGTATCATCGGTATATCTGAGACTGTTGATATTTCTCCTGGCTACCTTAATTCTAGCTTTTAATTGGTCCAGCCTGGTATTTTGCATGCTACACTCTGCATGTTGTTGTTTGTCCTTCATTCTCAAAGAGGACCATGACATCAAGAAAGTGATGTCAAGACTTGCAAGTGAATTGGATTTAAGTAAGGGAAGACTGTGCAAAGTCACCAGCCTCGCTTTCTCCGCTGCAGCCATCTGGGTCCAGTGGCAAGATATAGATCAGGAGACTGGAGATGGCCCAGTATTCTCTGCATATAAGTCAAATAAACAAAATGACAAGATACAACCTTGTTGTACCCCTTTCCCAATCTTAAATCAATTACTCCTTTCCCAATCTTAAATCAATCAATTCTTCCATGTTTGGTTCTAATTGTTGCTTCTAGATCCACATACCATACAGGTTCCTCAGGAGACAAGTAAGATGATCTGGTACTCCCATCTCTTTTAGGACTTGTCACAATTTGTGGGTGATCCACAGAAAGGTTTTAGTGAAGTAAATGTTTTTCTGGAACTCTCTTGCTTTCTCCATAATCCTGCAATTGTTGGCAATTTGTTCTTTAGTTCCTGCCTCTTTGAAAACCAGCCTGCTCTTCTGGTAATTCTTGATTCACACACTGCCAAAGCCTAGCTTGCAGAATCTTAAGCATAACGTTGCTGGCATGTGAAACTAGTGCAAATGTTTGACAGTTTGAATATTCTTTGGCATTGACCTTCTTTAGGATTGGGATATAAACTAACCTCCAATCCAGTGCCCATTGTTGAGTTTTCCAAATTTGCTGGCATAATGAGTGCAACACTTGAACAGCAATCATGTTTTAGGATTTTAAATAGTTCAGCTAGAATTCTATCCCCTCCACTAGCCTTCTTGTTAACAATGCTTCCTAAGGCCCACTTGATTTTGCTCTCCAGGATATATGGCTCCAGGTTAGTAACCACAGTTTTGTGGTCATTGGTGATGTTCATAAGATCTTTCTAACATAGTAGTTCTATATATTCTTGTCACTGTTTCTTAATTTCTTCTACTTCTGTTAAACCCCTACCATTTTTGTCTTTTATCATGTTCAATTTGGCATGAAACATTCCCTTGATATTTCTAATTTTCCAGAAGAGATCTCTTGTCTTTCCCATTATATTGTTTTCTTCTATTTCTTTGCATTGCTAATTTCAGAAAATTAAGTCTCCTTGAAATGCTCTAGAAGTCTGAATTCAGGTTATCCTTCCCTTTCTCCTTTTCCTTTCCCTCCTTCCTCAGCTATTTGTAAAGCCTCATGAGACAGCCATTTTGCCTTCTTGCTCTTCTTTTCTTTAGGATGCTTTTGTTGCTGCCTCCTGTACAATATTGTGAACCTCTGTCCACAGTTCTTCAGGCACTCTTCCTACTAGATCTAATCTCTAAAATCTTTTCATCACTCCCATTTCATATTCATAAGGGATGTCCATTCAGATCACACCCATGTGGTCTGGCTCATAGTTTCATTAAGCTATGCAAGCCCCTCCACCACAACAACACAGTGATCTAGGAAGGGGAAAGGACCTTAGTGGTTATCTAGTCCAAATCTGTCATTTTATAAATGAAGAAACTGAGATCCAGGGAGTTAAATTTAGCTAAGTTTGACTTTCCTGAGGTAGTAAGTAGCAGAACTGGAATTTGAATACAGATACTGACTCTCAAGTCATAATTCTTTCAACTACACAACAATTTACATACAGCATGAAGATAAAAGGGAAAAAATCTTGCCAAATGTAGAATTGGTGGAAATCAAGCAGAAGATTCACTGGAGAAAACTGGATCAAATGGAGGAGTTTCTTCTCTCTTTTCCTCTTAAGGAGTACAGTAAAGGGTAAAGAGGGTCTCTTTCTTCCTCCCTTCACCATTAGCAATGACATCTTGCCACAGAAGCACATGGTGGTATCCAGTGGAACACAGCCAGTTATGGAGTTTCGTTGATTATGAAAGAAATATCATCATGTTTATAGATTATGGCAGCGAAAATCTGGAAACAAAATTAAGATGTCTGAGGGATATCCAATTTGCTATGTCTAACAGGCAGTCAATAATGGGGGACTAGAATTCAGGAAAGAGACTTACTATAGAAATCTGAGAGTCACTTCCATAAAGACAACAATTATGCCCAAGAAAGCAAATGTGATCACCTAGTCAAAGAGTATGAGAAAAGAGGTGACCCAGCACAGGGCCTTGAGGTATTTCACAGTGTGGAAGTGTGTGATATGAATAATGAGTTGGCAAATGAGACTGAGGAGTGAATCCTAGCCAACAGGAAAACCAAGAAAAAACCCAGAGAAGAGAGAGTACTGAGGAAGACAAGATAGCCAGCAAGGTCAAATGTTGTAGGTGGGCAATCAGCATTTGTTATGGGCTCGCTATGTGCCAGGACTGTGCTACAGAGGGCAGTAGTAGAATTGGTGCTCCTGTAGACAAGAATGATGAGCACTGAAAAAAGGTAAATGATTTGACAAGTAAGAGACTACTGGCAACTTTGGAAAGAGCAGTTTCAGTTGAATGATTAAGTCAGAAACTGGACCTCCAAATCTAATGGCCTTTTCTCAGTTCTCATCCAGGTCACTTCCGCTAACCCTGAGTGTCCCTCAAGGCTCTGTGCAAACTTCTCTTTTCCCTCTATACAATTCCACTTCAAGATCTAATCAGCTCCCATGGTTTGACTATTATCTTTATGCAGATGATTCTCAGTTGTAGTTGTCCAGCCCTGACCTCCAGTATCACATCTCTAACTGCCTATTAGACACTTTGAACTGGGTATCACATACACATGTTGAACTTGACATGTTTAAAACGGAACTCATTACCTTTTCCCCCAAACCCTCCTCTGCTCCTTACTTCCCTATTACTGCAGAGGACAGCATCACCCTCCTCCAGTCACCCAGGCATAAAGCCCAGGTGTCATTCTCAACTCCTCACTCTCTCTTACCTGCCCCCTTCCCCCAATATCCAGTCTGTTACCAAGTCCTGTCATTTCTACATTCACAATATCTCTCACATATGCCCCATTCTCTCATCACACACTGCCACCACCCTGATGCAGGCCCTCAGCACTTCACACCTGGACTACTGCAATAGCTTTCTTCTTTGTCTCTCTACCTCAAATCTCTCCACAGTCCAGTTCATCCTTAACTCAGCTGGCAAGCTGATGTTCCTAAGAACTAAGTCAGACTATGTCACCCTTCCTCATCACCAAACCCCCCCTCCCCTTAATCAACTCCAGTGGCTTCCTATTGTCTCCAGGATCAAACATAAAATTCTCTGACCTTTAAAGACCTCCATAACCTTGTCCCTTCCTACCTTCAAAGTCTTCTTACTCTTTAACACTCTCTCCACCCCAATACTGTGTGATCCAGTCACAATGACCTTCTTGCTGTTGTTTTAACTAGATACTCCAGCTTCCAACTCCAGGCATTTTCACTTGCCGTCCATTATCCTTGGAACTTTCTCCTTCCTCATCTCTGCCACCCAACTTCTCTGGCTTCCTTCAAGTCTCAGCTAAAATCTCACTTCTGCAAACAGTTCTTCCAGATTCTTTTCAATGTTAGTGCTTTTCCTCTGCTGATTATCTCCAATTTATTTTGTATATATCTTGTCTGTACATGGTTGTCTGCATGTTTTTGCTACGTAATACATGCCTGTTGACTTCCTAATTGACTGGTATAGTGGACGAGACACTGGAATTTGAGTCAGGAAGCTCTGAATTCACATCTCAGCCACCAGCGATGGAACCCTGGCTAAGTCATTTAACTTAACTTAAACTCTCTAAGCCTCAACTTCCTTATCTATAAAACAGATAATAGCACTGTTAGGGTTGTTTTGAGAACCAAATGAGATTAATTTGCAAACCGTAAAGCCATACATATATAAATGCTAGCCATTGTTATTATCTTCTACAAGAACAGTAGGAGAGCCTCTACCCAAAAACCTTGCTAAAATCTAGGTATTTTTACAGCATTCCTTATACTTCAAATGAGAGACTTAGCCTAGCTATTTGTCTTCCTCCAGCTGCTCCCTCCTGATCACTTACTTTACTTCCTGAGGCCAGATACAGGATGACAATTTACTGAGCTATGCTTTAGAACCACTGCCCTGAACAGTGATGTATTGACTGGTCAATTAGCCAGTGCAAACGGTGCTTTCACATTTGAAGACTCTATCCTATCTATCTCTCTGCCATCTACCCTGTGTCCATGCATACCCCATGCCAACCCTTCCCTTTTTCTTCTCTTGCTCTAGGAAAGATAATCAAATCAATGCTACCAAATGCTTCTGAAAAAGGAAAGGTGACTAATTCCTAAGTGGAGCTATTCCCAACCAAAACAGCATTCCTGGGCTTTCATTACTCCTCGCCTCCACCTCTGAGGTCAGCTTAAGTGTCACCTCTCACACAAGGTTTTTCCCAATTCCCCCAGATGCTACAGCATCTGGGCCACATGGCTGGCTGGAAATCATCAAGGGCAGCTCATTATTTTTTTTACTTGTTTTGGTTACCAACATACTATTAGCTATATTTATTTTATCTTTTCTAGTCCCAAAAGACTACATTGTTCTTTCCTTAGTGGAGAAAAAAGAGGCACATAAGAAGCAAACAGAAGTGTCTTCTCTCCATCCCAAGCCAGTGTCCTTTCCCTCCCCCCTTTCCCCTAGCTAAACATTAAACCATCTAAAGTCTAGATTTAGAGCTGAAAGGGGCCATAGAGACCAACAGGTCCAACCCCTTTATTTTATAGATGAGGACACTGAGATTGAGATGTTAAGTGACTTGCCCAGGGTCATATAGCTAAGTAAGAGCTTGAAACAGCATTTGAACTCGGGTCTTCCTAACTCTGAGCCCGCAGCTCTAATCCACTATACTATTCTCTCCCCACCCCCACCACCTCCCCCAGTCACCTGACTCCCCTCCTCCCCTGGTCATCCTTAGCTTTTCTTCGGGCCTCAATTCATTTTGAAATCCTGGCCTTATTCTTCTAGCACTGCGTGTGCCATGCTGTTTGATTCATTCTCTATTACCTGTCCCTGCTCTGTTCATGTCATTCAAAAGTCTAAATTGATTGCTGAGGTCCCTATATGTCTGTATCAGATTCTCTTTCAGCTTATCAGCTTAGTGAACATCCACTTTCTTCGAGTGATGATTTGTAGCATACAGGTTATTTAAAAATACTGATATTTACTCATATGCAAATTGCTTCAAAGAAACAGAATGAAACAGTAGAGTGGGCTGGCTGTGGAGTCATGAATACCTGTGTTCAAGTCCTGCTTTTAATACATACATACTAGCTCTGTGATCGTGTTCAAGTCTCTTAAACTCTCAAGGCCCCAAACAACTCTTTAGAATTCCAAGTTACAGATGAGTTAGCAATATGCATCAACGAAAATCCCTCCCCCCCCAAAAAAACCCTGATATAGGTATATGTATGTCTCTCTCTATATATAAACATATATATATACATACTATATGTGTAATATGGATATTTCCTCCTTTACAGGACACATACTTATCAATTCTGCAAAGGATATACAAATTCCCTTTTGAAACAGAAGCCTTAAGAAGTTGACATATTTCATGTATAAGTTACTGGCATCCACCAGTCCTATTAAAACTTAAGATATATATCATATATATCTGATACATATGTACTGTTGCAAGAAGAGGAAACATATATCAAGCCATACAGATAGGCTGGTATATTTCAACTAGACTTTACTGCCTTTGCAGCCCAATATCATAATCTAACATCAAAACACTGAAAAAAGATGAATTTTGCCATGTAGTTGTAAAGGATTTATGCTGACCTAGGCCACTCTCTTTACAATTTTTCCAGGAACCAACAATTAAAAAAAAAGTGCACCAGCTGAGTAGGATGAACTCCGAGGCTCTGAAAACAAATAATGGTAAATGATTCAGCTGGTGATAAAATGCACAACCTTGGCCTCATTAGTCCTGTGCTTTTAACCAAAGAGTTGAGCAGCTACAAGCAGTAAAGAATAACCCATTATAAAAATTCAAGGTACTGATTCAGGCAAAACTTGAAGGCTTACTTCCCTTGGCTAATCTTTCAAATTAAATAACAGAACATGACAGGTATAACCAACTATGGCAGAAAACCAAAGCAAGTTTGTGTTGCTAGGTTTGTGCCACATTGCCAACAATGAGTAGACTGAATGTTTAAAGAACTTTACTGTGCTTCAGATTTAACAATGAGCAGCAAACCAGTCAATATGTTAATATCTAGTAAATGGATTGCTCAGGACCTTTGTTCTACTCAGGCCAGTTCTCCTTTTGGACACTCTAATACTAATTCGCATCTTTATCTAAAAAGAAGGAAATGAAGTATTGTGTTAATTTTAATCCTCATTAGAATCTTTGATCTAAGAAAGACGTTAAAGTTTTCAGTTAAAAGGAGACATCTGAAATGCCTGTAGATTTAAATAAATTTAAATCAATCCAAATTAGCCACAAATTAGCAAAAATTAGCAATATGGACATTCCCTCTTTAACTGGACACAATTATCAACTAAGGATATACAAATTCCCTTTTGAAACAGAAGCCTTAAGAAACCTCTAAGTTGCCATATTTCACTTACTACTGGTTTTCACTAGTCCTGTTAAAATCAGGTCTGTTAGATGTTGTAAATACTCAGAAAAATGGAAGAGAGGGATCAGTCACTCTAGGCATGGGAGAAATTCCTGTGATTTGGGGGGTGAAGGCAGAAGGAGATCCTAGAGTGAGGAAAATGCTTTTGTCACTAATAGGATATTCAACATGTGGTAGGCCAGGCCACCATCTTAATTCCTTACATGCCAATTTTTCAACTTAATCTATCTTTAAATTATAGATTATTTGGGGGGGAGGTTCACTTAACTTTATTTCTACATACAACTATCACTCTGTTTCTCTCCACAGAAAAACTTTTCAAACAAATCACCCCTCCCATTCCTTCAGTCCTTCATAACTCCCATCCTTAACACCCTGCAGTCTGCTTTCTGTCATTAAAATCCCACAAACAGTACTAAAGACACCAATGACATCTTTTTAGTCCAACTGGAAGGATTTCATTCAGCTCTCCTTGATGTCTTGATTGCATTTGGCAGTGCTGCTCATTCCCTCCTTCGACCTTAAAACATCTCCTTTAACATTCTGTGGATACCACATAGTATTATACTCTCTCTGCCTCTGGCTTTTCTTCCTTTTAATCTCTAACTGTAGTTGGTCATCTCCTAAAGCGAAATCTTTAGGAGTTTTAAACTGCTTCCTGGAACTCATCCAGTTTCACTTTCAACTTCTGCCTCTAAGCTGATGCCTAACTCCCCAAAGGACATCTTCAGCCCATCTTTACCATTCATTCCTCCCATTTAAGATCAAGTCCTATATTTCTATTTGTTTCCAGAACATCACTGTTTGTCTTAACGTTACCTTCCAGACTGCCTAACACAATGACTTACATATAGACAGGTGCTCAGTAAATAGTGACCATACAAATAACCTTCTTCAAAAATCCTGCTTCTCTTTCCATATTCCTGATTTGGCCAACAATACCACCATTCAGCCACTAACTTTCGAACAAAAACAGTATTCTATTTGCTTCATACTCCTCTGATCTCATGAAGTTCTATAAGTTTTCCTCCATTATGTCTCAGCTGCATCTCTTCTCTCTACTGCCCAAACCAGCACACTCCAATCAAATCCACAATTACACATGAGTATTGCAAAAATATAGTCTTCAGGCTTCTAATCAATAACAAGAATAAAGACACATATTTATACAGTGCCTTAAGTTTTGCAAAGCACAAACTTTACCCTTACAATTACTGTGTGGAAGACCCTATAGGTACTAATCTCTATTTTACAGATGAGTAAACTGAAGTTAAGAAAGGTGAAGTAACAAGCTTATGGCCTCACAGTTATTGCTAGAGGAGGGAATCAAACTTGGCTCTTCCTGACTCTAAGTATGGTACTTTATCGTACACATCTTCCCAATTAATCTCAACACGCCTTTTTTTTTTAATGTGGCCTGTTTAAGAACCTAAAAGAGTTAACTATTAGACCAAGTTCTACCCATATGTTGGTATTCAAGGTCCTCCAACAATCGTTTCATCTTAACTCTCCAAGCTCATCTTTTCTCACTAGTTATGATGGAATTAAGCCAATCTCTTTAACATCCCTCTTACACTAAGACTACTTCTAGCTCTAGGCCTTTGTCCAATTCTTTCCCTTGCCTGAAATGTGCCCCCTCCCCCTTGCGGTTTAGTGGTGAAGGTGGCAACGTGGCACACGTATAATTAATGTGATACAAATCATAATATTATAAAGCATTATGGGATCATTTATGGGAGAAATCACCTCTAGTTTGAGAGGTGGATTAAGGATGAAGCTTCATGAGTAGTTATTTGATCTTGAGTCTCAGTTTCTTGACTTGTAAAAGGCAGACAATGCTCTACCTACTTGATGAGGCTGTGTGAGGAAAATGCCTTGTAACCTGTAACCCACATATGTGGCTGAGGTCTCTGCTCATCCAGGCCTGTATTTATTTCACGGTGCAGCTTATGTTGCTATTTGTTCCACGCACTCTTACCTGACTCCACTACCCAATCATCTTCCCTCCTCTAACTCTCAACATCACATCTAGGGCAAGCTTGTAATAGTGGAAAGAGAACTACATTTGGAGTGAAAAAACCTGGATTGTCAGCCTTGGGCTTGACCTCTCCAAGCTGCAGTTTTCTCATCAGTAAAATGGGGCTGCACACTGATCTCACAGGGTTTTTATAAAAGTCAAAGAAACTAAAAGGTACATGACAATGATTTGTAACAATAAGAGTAGTAATAATAAATATAAGCTAATATTGCTACTACAACTTTATACTGTTATATGAGGCTTGAAGAAAACAGGCAGGTTTAGCTTGGAGAATAGTCAAGGGGAGCATGATAGCCACCTTTAAGTTTTTGAAACTTGTAAGTAGGTCTAATGTTTAGCCGTAAAAGGGCAAAACCACTGGCAATGGGTGAAGGCTACAGGGAGACAAAAATTTAGGCTTGATGTCAGGAACAACTTCCTAACAATTAGAACCGTCCAGATGCATAACAGGCTGCCCTGAAAGGGGACCAAGTGCCCTTCCAAGCAGAGGATGGATGACTCGTCAGGTATATTATAATGGGGTTCCTTTTGCGTATGGGTTGGAGTAGATGACCACTGAGGGTGGTTTTTCAATCAAATCCTATGATTTATAGGTTCTCTAACTGTTTTATACATATCTTGAAAGGTTCTCTAACTCTTTTATACATATCTTAAGATCATGGATTTAAAGTTGGAAGGGACCTTAGAGGTCACCTGGTCTGAACCCTTCATTTTACTGATGAGGAAACTGAAGACTTTCCCAAAGTCACAGAAGTAGTAAATGGCATAGGCAGTACTTGAACCCAGATCCTTCTCTCCAAATCCAGTATACTTTCCACTACACCATGCTTCCTTGTGCTGTTAGAGGTCATCCAGGATCCAACCACATCACTTGACAGAGAGGAGACATGAAGAAACAGCCCCCCAAGGTCCCACAGGTAAGAAGTGGCAGAGCACTCAATCCCTCTTCAATCCTTGGGTTTACAGGTTCTTCCTAGATAATCTGTGCACTACTTTCACATCCTTCAGAGAGCCTAGTTAGCACAATGCTGGGTAGAGTGGTTCAGTGCAAAGAAACGTTTCCTGATCTGTAAAATAAAGTGACAGGACTAAAAGACCTCAAAATCTATGATTCTAGAGCCAAACTACACTTAGGATAAGTCTATATGTTTCAAAGTTTTCATAAAAATCTCTGGTTTTAAAACCAGAGCTTTAGGGAAAATGACATCAGTGTTACAGTTAACTTTCCTCAAACATATTTATTCTGTAAAGCAAGGGAGAGAGCTTCTTTCACTGGGCTGTACGTAATCAAGTACTCTGTGGAGAGAGAACAAGCCTCTTTCTTTTGCTAGAAATGATCTGTTACTGTATATGTATAAGGAAATGTTTGTTGTTGCTATAACTGTAAGATTCTGAAAAATTATTCCTCTGTGGTTACCTGAAGGATGAATCATTAAGAAGAACCTGGGGAAATAGGTGGAGTTGAGTAGAACAGGGCTTGATCAGTCATTGAAAGCCTGTATGGCTCTGTAATAACAACACATTTTTAGAGGTATATCGAGGTTGGGGGTGAGGGAAGTAAGGGTAGTACAGGGCTAACAACTGTTCCATATGAACAAAACTTTTAAAATGTGTGATCAGTCAAACAACATTAAAAGTGAAATAAAACCGTTCAGGACAATTTATGTAAGGCATGCTTGGCATATTACTTCATGGTTTATAAAACACTTTCTTTTCAACCATCCTATGAAGTAAACAATGCAGGAACTCTAAGCTTCATTTTACAAAATGGGGAAACTGAGATTTGGAGAGGTTAAGCAACTTTTCCAATAGTTCCATAACAAGTTAAGTAGGTCAAAGTTTGGACACGAAGCCAGATCTACTTATTCCAAATACAGTGTTCTTTCTACCACACCACATCACAGATGAGAACTAGGGATGCTTCCTCAGAACTCAGTGAGAAATACAGACATGGGAAATTAACAAACCTTTGAGTCACAAGACCAGAAAAGACCTCCAGGAAAGATGAACAAGGGAAATGGAACATTAGGTTTGGATGATCTGAAGCCCAGGGAGCCATGCCAATTCAAATTTACCTTGGACTAAGAGCTCAAAGTGTCTAATTTAGTTTTTAACTCAGGCTAAGGTATTAACTTCCAAGACAAGAACCAAAAGATGGGTCAATGAAAACAGATTAAGAACTATGAGATCTCCAATTCAGTAAGAGCTACTATTACAGGCTTTAACTTTTTTATGATTAATTTCTACTCTATTTAAAAACTCCTCCTGATTCCTTGCAACTTCTATTAATAAAAACCTTTTAAAAACCACAAAGGTCCGTGCTTCCATTGAAAGCTGGGTAGGGGAGACATTGGGAACCTGTATTCCATTCTGCATCCAATCTGGGAAGAGAGGAATTCAGATGGAAGACAACAGGTGGGCCAAACCTGGAAAGCCCATAAAAAAAGAGTAAAGGAAAGTATACCTTAGTTCCTATTTACCTGGGCGATTTAAACTGGTCTATTCTTCCAAACTAACTTGAGTGTTAGCTAGGGATACAACACTAACACACACACACACACACACACACACACACACACACACACACACACACAAATTCAAGAATGTGTGCAACACATCCTCAGTAGCAATCTCAATTATCAGAGAACAAAAACTGCCATTGGGCAGCCAAAGCAGACATCACAAACTCCATGTACTTTGAAAGGCTACGGTTCTAAGCAAAACTCATACCCTTAGACCCGTATTTGAAGACTACCGACTTTTACTTTACACATAATTCTAACAAGCTTGATGGTCTGGTTCTTCAGTTTAATTTGCACATTCGATGAAGCAAATTAGAAGGGACTCAGAAATAGTAGAGTGAGGCATGCTGACTGAAAAAACATAAAAAGTAGATCCCCAAACAAAAAGCAGTCTGGAGCCATTTAATGCATGGGCAAACAGAACTCATCTGTCCTAGAGAGATGGCCCACCTAATCTTTCATCTAAATTCCTCTCCAAGTCCACTGCAGAATGGAATGCAAATTCCCAAATTTCTTCCCTAGTTTGCTGTCTCTGAAACAAGCACACAACCCACATCACTTCATGCTTCCTCACAAGTTACCTTCCCATCCTGGAGAAATCTACACCCTGAGGCCTTTATCTTCATTAGTGACTCCCTAGCCTAGACCACCATTTCATAAGCGACTGACTCCAGATATCCTTGATTTACAATGGAAATCACCTCACACTAGGTACCTTGCTCCTACCTAGTTAGCCTTTTCCCCTCCTCTGTCCCCCAAAAATAGTAGAGTGGGAAGAATCCTGACTTGTTATATGACCTTGGGAAAGTCACTTTACTTCGAGGGGTCTCAATTTTCTTCTCATGAAGCTAGGTGGTACAGTAGACAGAGTGTCAGCCCTGGCGTCAGGATGACTCATCTTCCTCAATTCCAATCTGGCCTCAGATACTCAGTAGCTGTGTGACCCTGGGCAAGTCACTTAACCCTGTTTACCTCAGTTTCCTCATCTGTACAATGAGCGGGTGAAGGAAATGGCAAACCACTCTAGTATCTTTGCCAAGAGAACCTCACATGAAGAACCAGACAGGACTGAAATGACTGAACAACACCAACAAAATAAATGTGCCAGGTAACATGGTAAACACTTGGGATACTCATTTGGCCACTCATTTGGACATAACCATTGTCAACTGGACAGCACCAGCCTCTACCTTGTGGGAGGCCAGAGCCAAACAGAGTAGGCTAGAGGGAGGAGAGTCAGGAATCAAACAGAAGTTTAATTTCACATTCAGGGAAACAGCATGTGTGTGTGTGCATGCATGTGAGATTCATAACAGGGCTTCGTGACCAGCACATGGGTCCCTGTCCAGTGCTTGTCTGAGCTCAGAGAACAGCTGCTGCTGATCAAAGCAATACAATAATTACACGATTTTGCCAGAGGTTGAGATCACAGAGAGAGAGAGTGCAAAGGATTGTTGTTACGCCAAGCTCAGGGCACAGCTTGCTTGCTGGGCCTCAGCTCTGGAAAACAGGGTGTCTCCTAACACCTTGACATTCTTCTATGTATATATTGTACATCTGATCTCAACCTAAGATTCCAGAGAGCAGGAAACATCCTTTAATTTCTTTTCTATCCCTCTCAACACCTACCACAATGCTACGCACATATGAAGCTCTCTAATAATCCAGACAAGGTATCACTAAATGTCTTCCTACTGAACACCTTAACACTATAGGCTGAAATATGAACAAAACAACCAAAAGAACAGCTTAACGTTCGCCTGTTTAGAGTTTTAAATTTCTGTCACTATATCTATGTTGGATGACTAAACACAATGTGAGGATGACACAGCATTTTGCAGCACTCTGAAATTTCATCCAATTATTACACACTTCTCCTAGGCTATAACTGCCAGTTTCCACTCAATTCAAGCATCAATGAGGGGAAACAAACTACTTAAAAGAACTAATTCCTAAATACCAGAAGTCTTTGTTAGCGCCCACACTTTCTTAATTTGGAAAACTAAATATTATACTTTAAAATTTGAATGCTAATAAAAGCAGATTAAGATTATACATATGTATGTATGTATGTATGTGTATATATGTGTGTGTATATATGGAGAGGGAGAGAGGGGGGGAGACAGAGAGAGAGAGAGAGAGAGAGAGAGAGAGAGAGAGAGAGAGAGAAGTGTTTTACAACATATAAAGCACGCTTAATCTTAAACAATCCAATAGTAAATGAAGGACTGGAGAAAGCAACAGTTTAGCTCAGCAGGTTTTTCCACCTTTAGGAAACAAAATTAACTAAAGGGAAAAGAACTTTCAAGGGCACCACTCAGAAGAAGGACAAACTTACTACATTATACAAGAATTACAAGTATTAAATGTGTGTGATACTTGAGAGTAAAAATATTAGCATCTGCCAAAAGAACAGCCTCTCTGTTAGCTTTTCCCGCTACAGTTACCGAAGTTGATAGCAACTAAGAAAGCAAAATAGTATAAAAAGTTAGCTATGTCTTGAACTTTGGGGGTCCTTAGGTCTTTCAGATTTCCTTATCCAGGCAAGAGTATCAGATTTGCAGTTAAAGGATTTGAGTTCAGATCCTGTCAAGACCTTGGCCAAATCATTTAATTCAATTTATGTTGCTTCACTTTCTTCAACTGTAAAATATAAGGATTTTTTTTTTTACCTTCAAAGCATCTTGTAGTTCAAAATCTATGATGCTATTCTCACTGAAAACACAGAGATTAGAAGCTAGAACTGTGATTTCTTTGTTTGTTTGTTTTTCCTCTCCTGATGAAAAACTGATGAAAAACTCTATCTGACAATTCAGGTCAGCACATTGAGTACGAGGGGATAAGAGACTTTTCTAGGGGCTATATGGCCATTATATGTCAGAGGTGGAGCAAGCAAGTTCTCCTGGCCTCCTCCAGACCAGCTCTCTATCCAATACACTAAGCTGCCTCTCCAACATACACTCCTAATTAAGTTGGTGAGAAATTACAATCTTATTCTCCTTCTACCATTTGTTAAAGGCTTTAGTCAACTCAAAAAATGATTTTTGTCTCCTTCCAACAAGACAAAAAAAAAAAAACCAAAACCAAAAACCAACAATTGGATAATCAGAGAAGATGGCAACTAATGGAAAAACAAATTTGAGACACTTAAAAGATCAATCCAGGTGATGACTAGAAAGGTAGAAAAAGCAAACACAGGAAAAAATCTGAAATAGACTGGATCAAGTAAAAGAGTTTTAAAAACAACTCATTTCCTTCAGAAGTGTGGGAAAATACCCGTTGCTACTGGAAAGCTGCGCAAAGTTTGGTTTGGCTGATTTCATTCTGTTTTCTTTCCAACATCATTACTGAGTACGAAAGACTGTTTCTCTTTCATCGCATTACTCAACATACTTTTTAAAAAAATCTCCTCCATCAAATTCAGTTGCTTTCCATTCTCTCTCCCTACGGCTCCCCCACCCACCCTGGGATCTGCACACCCGGCCCACGCCTCCCTCCAAACAGGCTTCAACATTTCTTGGCTGTCTGTGGTCTCACCAAGACTTGAGGGTTCAGTCCTTGAGACAATGGGAGTTTGCTCAAGTTGAGTCAATCTAGGGGCTGGACCCGTGACTCCACAGGTAGAGGGAACTCCCGGGGGAGGAAACTCACTCCACCAGCGCAGGTCCGTACATTCTCCGCACTTGTTGCCCGAGAAGGGGCCCCGAGTCCCAGGCGCTGAAAGGAATTTCATCCATTCCGCCCCCCGCCGCCCCCAATCTTCCTCCACCCCCTGCGGCGCCGCAGGCTGACACAGGCCTCTCCTTTGACGCATTGAGCGGCTTTCACTCCTAGACTCGGATAACCCACGCACGACCGTGTCCTCCCCTCTCCGAACACACGCAAAGCAGCCCGACTTCTTCACCCCCACCCCCGTCACCGTTCCACCACGGCACAGTCCCGGGCTGGCAGATCGGCGTGACCCTAGTCTCAGGGGTCCAGGTGGGGTCCGGCAGCGCTCGGCCCCGGGGAGGGGTCCCCCGGGCCGCTCCCGACCAGGCCCGAGGGCTCCGTGGGTCCATCGCCGAGTGACAGCGGCCGCTGCACTTCGCCGTGCGCCGCGGGGCCGGGCCTCCTTCCCCCGACCGCCATACTCACCCTTTCACCACAAAGAAGGGGTCCTCCATGGACATGGCGTCCCGGCGGCCGCCCCGCCGCAGCCCGTCGGCACGCACCGGGCTCCTCAGCCCCGCGCTCCCGCCGCCCCCCGAAGTTCACGGGGCCTGAAGAGTCGGCGGGCCAGCGAGGGCTGCGCGCGCAGTACTGCCGGCCCTACAGTCTCGCAGGGGCGGCCTGCCGCTAGGAGTAACGCAACGGAGGCGGCGGCAGGCTCCCCAACTTGATCTCCGCCCGCCTCCCTGCCAGGAGACTCTGAGACTCCCGGGCCGGCTCCGCCCCCCCGAGCCTCCGCCCCTAATGGCCCCGCCCCCTCGCCCCCGACCAATCACAAGCAACTCTCCGAAGCACCACTTCCGCACGCCGCTGTCACGTGACGCGGGTAGTACCCGCCCCCTTCTCCAGTAGAGGTGTGGTTAATGGTCAGGTGATGAAGGAGTTGGATGAGCCTGGAGTCTCGGGAGTTGGAGGAGGGGCCGCTTTCCCCCGTCACGTGACCGAGGTGCCAGTTTCTAGAGGAGGGATTGGTCTCCAATGATAATGCTTTCGGACCTCCTCTGGAGCGGAGGTGCCTTTTTAATCTCGGTTTACAAAGTGGTTTGATGTTTTCTGGTGCTAAAACATACTTAAAAATTTTTTTTTGTTATTCTTCTTATCGTGACAATCACAATGTTGTTCAGTCGTTTTCAGTCACGTCTGACTCTTAGTGAGCCCTTTTGGAATTTCCTTGACAAGGATAGTGGAGTGGTTACCCATCTCCTCCAGCTCATTTTACAGATGAGGAAACTGAGGCAAACAGAGTTAAGTGACTTTCCCAGGGTCACACAGCTAGTACGTGTCTGAGTTTGGATTTGAACTGAGGGAGATGAGTCTTCCTGACTCCAGGGCCGACACTTTATCCACTGCTTCACCTAGCTGCCCCTGATAATCACTATTAAAAACGATCATTTATACAAAAAAGGACTGTGTATGAAATTTGTTTACCTTTTAAAAGTATATGATCAAGTCAACTTAATTGTTTCAAAATTTAATCGCCTTCTTTTCTCTTTGTGCATTCTTTAAGGCTTTATGGATGCTTTCCCCCTCTTCTTTTTCTATCATTAATCCTCCTCCCCTTCACCCTCCCTTCCGAAAGAAAACCCCCAAACCTACAAATAAGTAGAGTCAAATAAAGCCAAAATAAATTCATAGATTAATCATGTTGGACATGTATGTCTCAATCGGCACCTGGAGGCTCACTTCTCTGCAGGCTGTACTGGGTATTTTCTTTACCATGCGCCAAACCAGAAAGTTCACTCCAGCCCTGAAACGCACTCATAAGAAGTACCCCTTGCCCCTGTAATCCTCTCCCTGTAATTGGACTTGTGGTTTGTCCTTCTTTCTCGAAGAGGACCTGACATCAGGGAGATGATGACTTGACTTGCAATTGACTTTGATTTGAGTGAGGGAGGGCTGTGCAAAGTCACCAGCCTCACTTTCTCCTCCAGAGCGTCTGGGTCCACTGGCCAGATAACTGAGGGCACTTCTCAGAACCTATATTCTCACCCCACTGCCCAACACACACACGCACACACACACACACACACACACACACACACACACAGACACACACCATTTCAGCCTCTTTTTATGAGTTGCTTACCCCGCTCTTTGAGGGCAGGGACTGCTTTTCTGCTTATATTTGTATCCCCGTTGCTTTTCACAGTGCTTAGAATATAGTATTCAATTAATATATGTTTGTTGACTAACTGACAGGAGTCCATTACCTTTGTTTCAGTGGGAGGAAAGGATGTTTCACCCACAGGAGTCCTGACTGTTCAGTGTTCTCAAATCTTGCAAAGTTTCTTTCTTTTTTTTTTTAAACAAAGTTATAGTCCTATAAACTGGTTTTTTAATGACCAGAGGTGTCAAACTCAAATAGAAACAGGATCACTAATCTGTATACATAAGGATCCCAGAGGGGCCAAGACTGACTTAATTTTAAAATGTAATGTTACGTTTTATTGTATTTTTATTTATTTTTTAAATATTTCCCAATTACATTTTAATCTGCTTTATTCAGGGAGTGTTGTGGCTGCCTGTTTGATGCCTCTGATCTGAATTATCAACAAAACAACAAATTAAGCTGTAATTTATAGCTCACCTATTTCCTTTCAGGCCTCATGAGCTGACTCCAACATATAAGAAGCTTATATTCAAATGGTGGAAGACCTCATTAGAAAGGAGGCTGAACCAAAGGGCTATAAAAATGTACCCTTTGACTCAGCAATAGCACTTCTAGGTCTGTATCCCAAAGAGACCATAAAAATGGGAAAAGGACCCACATATACAGAAATACTTATAGCAGCTCTTTTGTGGTGGCCAAGAGTTGGAAATTGAGGGGATGCGAATCAATTGGGGAATGGCTGAACAAGTTGTGGTATATGAATGTAATGGAATACTATTGTCCTATAAGAAATGATGAGCAAGCGGACTTCAGAAAAACCTGGAAAGACTTATATGAACTAATGATGCTGAATGAAGTGAGCAGATCCAGGAGAATGTCGTACACACTAACAGCCACGTTGTTCAATGACTAACATTGATGGACTTAACCCTTCTCAGCAATGCAGAGATCTAAGACAATTCCAAAAGACTCATGATGAAAAATGCTATCCACATCCAAAGAAAGAACTATGGAGTATGAATGCAGATTGAAGCATGCTATTTGCTATTTTTTTCTTCTGCTTTCTTTTGTTTCCTCTTTCTGGTAGTTCCTCCTATTGGTTCTAATTCTTCCTTATAACATCACTAATGTGAAAATGTTTAATAGGAAAAAAAAAAGAAAGGATGCTGAAAAGGAGGGAAGGAGGGAAGGAGAAGAGATTAAAGGAATGTTGAATTTGAAGCATTTTTTCATGTGATTATTGATAGCTTGAATTTCTTCCTTTGAGAACTACCCTTTGATATCCTTTGCCCATTTATATATTAGAGAATGACAAGCTCTGATATATTTAAATTAGTTCCCTATGTATCTTGGATTAGCAGATTTTTTTCCTGGTTAACTGTTTCCCTTCTAATTTTAACTAAATTGATTTTTCTTTGTGCAAAAGTTTTTAAATTTTATGTAATCAAAATTATCTAGTTTATCTGCCGTGATCCTCTCTACTCCAGTCTGGTCAAAGACTCCTTCACATCAGTAGTTTTGAAAGGTATCTCTAACCCTACTCCTCTAATTTGTTTGTGGTATGACTTTTTTATATTTAGGTCATATATTCATTTAAAGCTTATTAGGGTACATAGAGTAAAATAATATCCTAAGACAAAGTTTAGAGACATAGTCTAGACCTAATTTCTGCCAGGCTGCTTTCCAATTTTCCTGGGAGTTTTATTAAATAATGAGCCCTTGCCCTTGTATTTGTGGGCATTGGGTTTACCAAACTATGTCCATTTCTTTTTGTATCTTGCGTACCTAATTTGTTCCATTGACCAGCTTTTCTATTTTTAACTGGTACCATGTAGTTTTGATGATTACAACTTTGTAGCATAGTTTGAGATCTAATCTAGGCCTCCTTTATCCCTCCTTTTTTTTATTATTTTCCTTGAGATTCTTGGTCCTTTGTTTCTTCAGATGAAAATCATTATTTTTCTAGTAAATATTTTGGTAGTTTGAGCAATATAACACTGAAGATGCAAATTAATTTAGTTAGTATTGTCATTTTTATTATATCAGCATGGCCCAATCACAGGCAATGAATCTCTCTCCAGTCATTTAGGAGACATGATTTGTGTGCCATGGGTACTAATGTAGAGCATATTTTAAGCAATTAAGTTTCACATAGTAATGCAAGAGTCAGTGGTACTAATGATGGCCCATGGATGTCTTCTGTTGGGAACCCTTTCATGTAGCCTACAGCAGTATCCTCCTGTGCTTTGGCAAGGAATCAGTTGAACAAGAGGAACAGAGAAACTAGTCCATTCAAAGGAATCCTTAGAACTTGTCAACCAAGTATTTGTGCCAGAGTTCAGTTATTCCTTTTTACAGTTGTAATCCTATAAACATTCATCCAACAAATATTTATTAAGTCCCATGTTAGGCGCTGGGATGTAAAGATTAAAAAAAAATCACTATCCTGTCACTCAAGTAACTTATAACCTATTAGAATTAGAGCATTTATTATCATAGCTTTTTTAAGAAAATTTTTTTCAAGAATAATTATTCTTTCATTTAACCCCAATTGCCTAAAAATTTAAAAAAAATTAAAAAAGAATAATTATTCTTAGGTAGTAATAAGGTCAATTTGATGGTGTTTCTACCTTTGGGGAACCTATGAAGGATTCTGCCCTAAGCCTTACGCTTCTTTAGTTTACATTAGCTTCAAGGGTACCAGAGGTTACTCTTGAAACCTATTAGGAGACTTTGTCATTAGAGTTTTCGGCTCTCATTACTTTTCACAGTTTTCCTGACACAACTTGAACTGTGCACAACTTTATCATTTCCTTATCCTCAATATGACTTGGCTCCTTGTGCTCAGAAATCTTCAGCACTTAATCTCCAATCACCTTTTCCCATCTTCTGTCAAGACACCTTAAATGATTGACCTCATCTGGCATCTTCTGTCTCTTTCCCTTCTATCTACTGTCTCTATACCCTCCATAGACATCTGCACTGATTGGAGATTTGTTTACCTGGGCACTTCGGCTGGGCTTATTCATCCATTCTATTACCGTCTTAGTCTCAATTCAACTAATCATGAAGATTTTTGAGTGTATAAGACAATGGGAGTGGAGGGTTTCATCCATATTCCTACATCACCACTTAACTAAGTAGGTATGTAACTCCCCACTACCCAGAGTAGGTGACATATATAACATTAACATATAACATATAAATAACATATATAACTCATATTTAACTTTAGGATATAAAGAATTATCACAGATGATTAAACTTAATCCTGTCAAATTAAAAATAGGACACAGCATTTCTCCAAAAATATCCAGAGATATCATGGAACAGGTGATTTTACCTAGGCACTCCTCAGGCTATTCCGGTCAAAATACAAATCATGTTTGGCATTCTGAATTTTTGAATGTGGTGTTGTTTCACTTATCTTTGACTGAACAACTTTCCCATCACTGGCTTTTTTTTTTAATTTTTATTTTTTGCTAGCACAGGTTAAGAAATCCAAACTCTTTTATATCTTTTTGTTCTTCAAGTCACTGAAGAGAGAAAATGAGAACAATAATCCTCAAATCCCTTGACCCCTTGACCTATCACTATATCACAACTCTGCAGGACTCTCTTTCTGTCTTCCAACTTGCATGCTGCTGGAAAGTCACACACCTCTGCCAATTGTGTCCACTACAAGTACAGTCTTCTAATCTTCCCTGGGCCCAGGCTGCTGAACCTCAATCCTTTTATACTTCCCTGATCGATTCTCTACTACATTTTCCAGCACAGTTATTCCAAACCTCTTCTTCTCGCGAGCCCTCTCCATCAACTCTTATCATTCCCTCTCAGCAGACCTAGTTTCCTACTTTACTGAGAAAATAGAGGCCATTCTCTTTTTTCTCAACAGCTGTCTCCTTACACTAGTCATGTCAAAATGAAACAAGGGCCACTAATCTAGACATAAGGATCCCTGCTGGCAGCATATTGAGTTAGTCTTAAAATGCAATGTTTTATTGTATTTTTATTTATTTTGGTAAATATTTCCAAATTACATTTTAATTTGGTTCTTGCTGTACTCTGTAGTGTGGTGGTAGGTTGAGGGCCATGTGTTTGAAACCTCTGCTGTGCATCATTACTCCTTCTCTCCAGTCTCTGAGCAAGAGATAGTTTTATTTCGGCCTCCGATGAGGTTTGGCATGGACCTGACCAAAGTGCCAGTAACTCAACAGAAAAGAACTGTTACCTTTCTTTTTTATGTAATTTTTATTTTATTTTTTCTTGATTACATGTAAACAAAAAAATTTAACATTTTTTTAAATGTTGAGTTCCATATTTTCTTCCTCCCTCTTCTCCCTTTTCCTTGAGAAGACAAACTATGTGATACAGATTATACGTGTGTAGTCATGCAAAACATTTCCATATTAGCCATGTTGCAAAAGAAAATGCAGACCAAGAAACCCCACAAGAATAATAAAGTTTAAAAAGTATGCTTCAATCTGCATTCAGAATCCATCAGTTCTTTCTCTGGAAGTGGACAGCATTTTCCATCATGAGTCCTTCGGAATTGTCTTGGACCATTGTATTGCTGAGAACAGCTAAGTCGTTCACAGTTGGTCATCATACAATATTGCTGTTACTGTGTACAATGTTGTGATTCTGCTCACTTCACTCTGTATAACTGTACCATTTCTAAACCAGTTCGTGGTACATATAGAACAGTTCCTCAACTGATTTTCTACAGTTTGTAAATAGAAGCTGTCAGCCCTTCTTTGTATCCAATAAATTTAAACAACTCTATATTTTGAATGCAAAGCTATCATCTATTCCCTAGATGACATCTAGAATACATCAAATTTGAATGGTGTTACAAATGGTCCTGAAGCCACTTCGTGTCAACAGTCATCTCTATCTCAATTCAAGAACAATATACAAGATACTGGACCATAGAAATGTAAAGTAGCAGCAGAAAAGGTCATAATTATAGCCTAGGATTTAAGATACACCAGAGATCTCAAAACGGTTCCAGTGAAATGAAGAAATATAGGAATGGAGCACTGACCTATTGGACATAGTTGACGTGCTGGTTAGTTTTGCTGAACTGCTTTTATTTTTTAATTCTTTGTTAAAAGGATCGGCTCTCTTGATAAGGGCTGGGAAGGAACATATTGGGAGATGAAGGTAATATAAAAACAAAAGATAGCAATAAAACTTTATTTTTAAAACATATAAAGAACATGCTTAGTCTGGTACTAGTGCATTGTATAATACAAAAGATCCATAGTTTTCCTGCAAAGACCAGCCCTTCTACTTGGGCTTTTGTCTGCTCCCATCTTTTCTGGGAGCTTGCCCCCTTGACCTATCTCTATTCATCTCTTATCTTCAATATTTTCTTATTTTGTCTCCTTCCCTGATCCCCATACATATTTTCAGCTCTCTCCCATATTTATTTAACCTTCATTTGACCCAGCTATCACCTTAGGTTGTCATCTTTAATTCTTTATTTTTCAGTCATACTCCTAAAAGGTCATCTATACTCCTTGTCTCCACTTCCTGATGTGCTCCTACCCCAACTCTCAACCATTTGCAAGCTAGTTTCTAACCCCAAAAGAAGGCAGCTGAACCCAGCAAAAATGAGCATAATCTTTCAGGGGACGAGATGGATATTCAATGAAATAAAGGACTTCCAAACCTTCCCGATAAAAAGATCAGAGTTCAACAGAAAATTTGATCTTCAAATACAAGACTCAAGAGAGACATAAAAAAATTAATCTCTGGTGAGAGATGGTAAGTGAACACCAAAGGTAGATGAGCAGCCCTGAAAAGGATTTGGCAAGCCCTCCCACCAGTGGTTATAGTCTTCCCTGAATACTCCACACCTTCAACTCTCACCTGTGGCTCCAAGAAGCTATAGCACGCACAATGGCTGAACCCCAGTAAAAAAAAGTCTTGGCAAATCCAGCTAGAGGGTAACTGAGAGGTCTCAAACCTCTTGAGTTAGGGGGATGTCTACCCCAACCATTTGAAGACTTCTCCCTGGTGGAAAGGATGAGTGAAGACAATTTGTTCCAATAGCCCTGAAGGAGCTGTGGAGTGCTTAGAACTTGGTTAGCCATGGAAGACACCAAGGTCATCCACTGCAGCCTGGGATATCGCCAGTCGTCCTGACATTTGTCTCATCACTGGACTTCCATGAATGGAAGAGAGAGTGAGACTGATACTTGGTGCAACTCTGCCTCGCTTAAATCCAGTGCATGCAAAAGTCAAAACATCACCCTATGATGTCAGTGGTCCTCCATGAAAAAGTCAAAGATGAAAACAAGATTAATCCCTGGTAATTGGGTGCTGGGCTAGTATGGTAGATAACAGGCCAGTCTTGGAGTCAGCAGGACCTAGATTCACATCCCATCTCTGACATACTGTCTGTAGGCCACAGGCAAGTTACTTAATCTCTCAGTGTCCCCTCCTTTCCTCATCCAAGACTCTAAACTACAGAAGAGTTGCTTATCTGATTTAGTAAACGTGGATTCCTCACTGGGAATTCCCTATACTGAGGAAATCACAGATATTGATTACATGATTCTCTCTCTCTCTCTCTTCTCTCGAAAGACAGTTCTCAATCTTTTCAAATCAGAGTACTCCTTTTCAATGTCAAAAATGTGTAGACTTTCACAGTTAACTTTCACGTGAAGGTAGTTGTATTCAACCTCCATTGATTAAGAAAATTGATGATGAAAAATATAAATCAGTAATATTTTAAGGACATTTACATTTTATTTATCTCAATAGTGTCTACACACATTAAAATGAATTAGTGAATGAAAAAAGCATTTATTAGGCTCTTATTGTGTACCAAACACTGTGCTAAGTACTGATAATTCAAAGACAAAAGCAAAGATAATCTTTACCTTAAAGGAGGTTAATTCTTATAAGGTAAATACTTATAGGAGAATGGTGGCTGAGGAGAGATATTTTGGTTGTGAAAGTCACAAGAATGGTTAATGGAAAAATAGGGAGTAGATTAGCACATCCTTTTCAGCAGCAATGGCAGTAATAATTTGATTATATTTCTAGAACAACAAACCATGGATTTGTGTGAGTAGGGGGATATACCAGAATATCTAGCATGTATGTGTTCCATCATGGTATTTGGAAAAAGAGATTGAATATAAATTGAAGAGTAGAAGTGAGGGCCAAGTGGGCATTCATTAATGAAGGCAGTGGGCCCCAGGAAGGAAACTCCTGAACTGAAAAGATTTGGTTCTCCAGAACATGATTTCTGATGTAAGAGGGTAGCTGTTGGGATGGTGAGGGGATTTTTTAAATAGCTATATCTGTGCACCTTTTATTTAGCCTATGGAAAGTATATTTGCTTTTTCTTATCCTAACTCCTGCTGAAATTAAAAAGCCAAAATAATGCATGATAAAATGCAGATTTGCAGGTCATTTGCAATAACTCTATTAAAACCCCAGACACAGGTTGTTTCACAGTTTGGCAACTACTGCTCTAGATTACGTGTCACAGCATGCACACACACACACACACACACACACACACACACACACACACACACAC